>NW_009605563.1:57904-71857 GCF_000690535.1 Cariama cristata | reverse complement strand
ACCGAATGAAGGTATTCCGTCTGAAACTCAAGGAAAATGTTGCAAATTACTACAATGGTAGAGCACAAAACCAGTGCCGTTTAGCAAGACCAAATCAACAAACTCTCAGGACTGAGGCAGAGGAGGAGGAGGAGGAGGAGGAGGAGGAAGGTGCAACCCACCGCCCCTCCCCCAGGCTGTCTGGGGCTTGTAGAGAGGTGAACCAGGGAATGGGGATATGGAAAAATGTATATCTCATCCCAGTTACACCCCAGTTATCTCTGACCAGAGAGCTGCAGCAGTACACAAATGTGTTTGTTCCGGGGATAAAAAGAAAAGCTACGTTTTTGGAGAACAGCATCAGTGCTTTTCCCCAGCACTTGCTACAGCAGGGCTCTGGCCTGCCTCTGATATAACAGCTGGAAGAGGAGATTGATGTTTATTTTCATTCATGACCTAAGGCTTAAACTGGCTTCTTCAGCCTTGTACATTTGTCTAGTATATGATAAACACCCTGGTCCCTCCAGTGAGCAGTTGATGCCACATTGGCTGTAGCACGGCATTGCCATCTTTTAACATTGCTCTAAGGTTCATGGCTGCATGAAGCAAGGATGAGGGATCACAGGATAGCCTGATTTCCAAAAAGTGAAACAATGTATTATTGGAGAGCTCTGGAGGTAACTCTGGTAATGACCAAGTCTCAGAGTTTGCTGTTTGAGCCTTTTCCCACTGAGACATTTGAGTGTTCCCAGCAGGGAGACGCAGTGGCTGCGTATGCAGTCGGGGTGTTGTGTTTCCTAAAGATTAATGAGCAAGCCGACCATCAAATCCAGGGGAGTATAAATAACGCTGGAAAATCCAGACAGATATTCACCCTCATTCCCTCCAAAGTGGGGAGGACTGACTGTGTGAAATTCCCTCTGAAAGAAAAAAACCCTCATTTTTACTGTTTATTACAATAAAACTGAAAGCAGCCCACATTGTCTCTGAAATGGGAAGCATGACACAGTCAAGTATTACATTTTCTTTCTGGATGCAAGAAAATGACCTTCATAGCTCACTTGAGGCTTTGTCTCTTTAGAGTTATGGGCCATTCCCTTGTTAGTGGTAATAAACTGCATTATATTCCACTTCACACTGATGGGGTTTTTCTACATAATGCCAGGGAACTTAAAAAAAAAAAAAAAAAAAAGGGAAAGAAAAAAGGTCAGTGAGTTTCAAATTGTGCTTTATTAAAAAGATTATAAAAGGGAAAGGGCTCGTATCACTTCTCAAATTATATGTGTTATATTAATAATCCATTATGTTTTAAGCAGTATTTGTGCACACATAGTTCGGGAGGTTATTATACCGTACATGAGGGTACCAGATGTTCAGCATGCAGAATGGACTGGGACAAAAATCAGAGGGACTCACGGAGAGGGTGGCTCCTCCACTGCCGAGCACGGCTGAGGAGCTTCATCTTGGCCACCTGAGTCAATGGCAGGTCCCAATATCTCAAGCCCTCCCAAATTTTTGACTCTGTTTTTAAATAACCCTACCTGAATAACAGAGACCAGTATGCTGTGTTAGTGCAAGCCAAAAACCCCACTGATGTTGATGCTGTGCCTTTAAGTAATGCGCAAAACCCCCTTATCTGCCCTCTGCACTTTTGGCCTCCCGACAGGCCTGTAATTAGCACAGATTTTTCACATTCATGGATAGATTGGAAATTTGGAAGCACTTAATGAAAAAGGTCAGTTACCTTGACCAGGCTAAAATTGCAGTTAGAGGACATTTGCTTGCTCCCAAGGCTGGCAGCATACAAAGACATGAATATTAACATACCGCACGCAAAAATGTAAACACCGTGTGTAATGTTTGCAAGGATAGGACTTTGCATTCAGCGTGACTCCAGCCCCAAGGGCTTTCTCGTGTTTTGGGGGCATTTCCTCCTAGACTTACTAAGGCAGGGTTTGCACACAATCCCCAGGTCTAGAGCTGGATTAGGACATGACTGCAGGTCCAGATTAATTAGCTATCCAGATTACCACCCTGCCATATAATTTGAGCCAAAGACTAGGTTCAAGCCATGTATTTCTTTCATGGTAGGTCCAGCACCTCACCCACTGCAGCTGT
This sequence comes from Cariama cristata, assembly GCF_000690535.1. Taxonomy (NCBI): domain Eukaryota; kingdom Metazoa; phylum Chordata; class Aves; order Cariamiformes; family Cariamidae; genus Cariama; species Cariama cristata. The sequence continues at coordinate 69,760 of NW_009605563.1, read as the reverse complement.
TGCATTTGGTGGTGGTGCCAAAGCCTGTGTTTCCAATAGGTTTTGTCTTGGGGAGCTAGTTTTGATAGGAAACTAAGTGGTGTTTTGGTTTGGGGTTAGGACCAGGGCCTCAAAAGTCACTGCCCATTTTGGTTTTATGTTCCTGAAACAAGGAAGTGCAAGAAATACCCCACTTGCAGTCTTGTGGGCTTTGGGGTGAATTACAAAAATAACACAAATAAAATAACACCCTCTGGATACACAAAGGGAGTGCCTCTGCAGCAAGGGACCGGCTGGTTTTGCTTCCTTGGCATCTTCTGTGATGCCTCGTGTTGAGTATTTGTGGGCTGGAGGAGGACAGCGGAGGTCAGAGGAGGCTGCCTCCAAAACCTTCTGTACGGGCTGGGAAGTGATTAAAGGAGTCCTGTGGAAATAGAGAAAGGTATGTGAAGCATAATACGATTTCCTGTCTCTCCCTGTAGTTCCTGAGCTTAATGCAGATTTCTAACACACTGGGCAATATAAGTGCATAATGCATTTTTATGTATCTTTTTTAATCTCTCAGCCTTTGCTGATTTACAACAAAAGTAAAATAAGAAACTCACACAGCAAACCCTCCAAACAAGTGTTAAGTTAGGAAAGCTCAGATCCTTTCACTTCTGGATCTCTTAGGTGCAGTTAATACATAATGGGAGAAGAAGAAAGTCCCTGGTACTAATTACAGAGTTCAAATTGAAGCTTATGATTGGTAGCAGCAAGGATTCTAACAATAATGTGCAAAGCAAAATGTCCTACACTCATGAAAAAAAAACACGTGCCTTTTAAACATTTATTTTTACTGTGTGTGTTTAATACTAAAAGTGATTATAGCACATTGCTCATCACCTTAATAGTTTGGCAAATGTCATACTGTAAAAGCAAATCCCTCACTACAGAGTACCATGACATTCTCATGCTGCCAAGAAACCCCTGCAAGATGCTTACGAGAGCACGCTTGCTGTAGCACAGTTTGCAAGCATTTCCACGCAGAGCATCCCTTGGAGAAGAGGAAATTATTTTATTCCTACTTCTTGACTCCTGGAGAACTGAAATACAGAAAAAGCCCCAGATCCCCTGTGGTGCTCAGATGCATAAATCCCCCCTGTGACCGAGTTCTAAGTTCATCCCACCTGACTTCCAGGATGTGGCTGACAGGAAGGTTGTGCTGGAAGTTTAGTTACCCTTAAAAATCAGTTCTGAACCACCAGACCACTTTGGTGCTTCCCCTTCCACCTCTCTGCAGCCCTAAAGCTGGTTTGCCCACCATGTGCAGAGCTGGAGCTCCAGCAATGCATGGCCAGATTTCCAAAAAATGTCAGTGCTTATTTTTTTAACATCTGGCACCATTTGGATCTAGTGTTTGGTTGTGATTTTGAAAGAAACTAGGCCCTAGCATTTGCACCATGTGATCATTAGCATGGAAGAAAGGCAAGTGTGATGAACTACTCTTACCTTGGAGTAAAGCAGAGCAGAGTAAGACTCGCAGGGCAGCTCAGCACAGCCAGAGCTGTCAGGGCAGAACCAGCTCCTCTGTGATAAGCTGGATGGACAAGGCAGGGACACTTGGGTCTTCTCCAGGACCAGCTTCTCCTCTGACTGCCTGTCAAGGTGCTAGCCGTGAGACTGCAGTGATATATGGCTAGATTACCACTAGGAAAGGAAATTCAGGACCTTCAAACTTGTTGCATGTGTTAAAGTTAGTGCCTGGCTGCTGGTGCTCTTTGCTGTTGTTTGCTGGTTGTCATTTATGGAATAGAGCAAATAGAGCTCTCGGCATCTCAGGAGACGGCCTGGTGCCTTGCAAGATCAGGTTCTGGAAATAAGAAATCTACTTTGTATCACAATGGCTGTCACCTGCACTCTCCACTCCACTAACTGGATTTATTATAAGGCTGCATCAAACAAATGGAGTCATAAGCTGCACTGTCCCCAGGGCGACTGGACGAATTAAAATATCCAAGACAATGACAAATGCTGCCAACGGGTGTTGATATTGGGCTGCTGGACCTGTGGTCTCTGGCAAAGCCCAAGAAACAGTTTTGTCGCAGGGAGACTCCAGAGTTATCTTCCTCAGCAACAGAGGGGAATTGGTTCCTGTTTCCTCCACTTTCGCTATCAAAGGGGCAGCCATACTCCGTGATCAGGCATGCTGGCTCTCCGCACTTTTGAGAATTAAAAGCTTTGTATCTTCCAATTTAGCTTTCAGAGGTCTCATCACCTCCTTCCCTCCACTGCTCCAAATTTCAGCTAAATAAAATATAGATCAAAACATTCAGCAAAATATTGTGGGCCCTATTTTTTTCAGCAGTGACAAAACTCCTTGTCATTTAAATGACGTGAGATCAGGCACGTGGTTATACATTTTGCCTGTGCATTGTTATAATATTCTTTGTGTGTGTCCATGCATGTGCATTTTATGTTACATATGCTTATACAGGTATGTACACTTAGGAGATATGAGCACCTGTTTATCTACAGGCAGCAGATATGTGTCTGTGTGTGTGTGCTGCTAACATATGTTTAAACTGGCATAAGGCCCGGACTGTGTGTCTTTGTAAAGCGTATATCCCCATATGTGTACGTAAAAAGCTAGTCTGTTTTCAAATTGCAGAAGCCAGTTCTAGAGGTAAGCTGTAACGGAGACCTTTGATTTATAAGACTTTTTCTCTTGGTGGCTCTTTGTGTAGGATATCCCTGTGTGAAGAAAAATTCTGAAATTGGTGATGGATCGTTATCTGCTGGGCTGCAAGGAGAAGGCTCTATGTGTAACCCTGTCAGGTACAAGCTCCTTGTATGATGCTGTTTTATTTTACAGGTGGGCAGCCATCCGAGGGGAAACTTTAATTTGAGAGAGTCTGTACTTAACAGCAGCAGTCCAGAGCCCTGCCATGTCCTTTCCATCGACCCCTTTTGTTCCTTTCTCAAAGAAAATGATCGTGAGGCCCTTCACAGGGGAGGAAAAGTCAAGGAGGGTAACAGTATATCTGCTTGTCTTGGCAATGGCCGGCCCAGCTCTTGGCTGACTGCAGCCTTGTGCTGACAGCCTGGCAAATGATCCCCTGCCAGGAAACATGACAAAGGACAAGATTTTTGGCAACGCTGCCCTTGGGTACTCATCTCCCACGGAGCAACCGTGACCCTGGGGAAGGCCAAGAGAGGGCTTTCTGCTTGGGGCAGGAGCAGGGGTTACACATGCGCCCCGGCACTCAGAGGATGAATCAAAATTGGAGCAAGGTGAGCAGTGCATCGGTTCATACCCAGAAGCAATCCATCCATTGCACCTCTGTCAGCTGTACTGAATCCGTTACACAGCCACAGCCACCCAGGGCTGGATGCTCATACACAGAAATTATACAGCCCCATTTCTAGCAACCCCCTTCTCACCTGGTGTGCATCTTCCCTTTCCCCAGCCCCATCCTACCCTGTTTGAGTATTTCTGTCTCCAAAGGAATCGCTAAGGGAGAGATATACCTTTCTTTTCGGCATCATGCTGACCCCCTTTCTCCTCCCCCTAAGCCCTGAAATTAATTAAATGATGTCATGCTTGATTTTATCTGATTTGGAAGCAATTCATCACCCTTTTGCTGGTTCTATTAGTCCAGGCGATCAGCACATTAATTCATTTGTGAGACTAAGCTCAAGGGTAATTACAGTGAGGAAGCTTAATGCCTAAACGTGTTAATGTCTGTAATCAGAACTATTTTCTCAGTGCGGAACAATTGTTAGACAATTACACTTGGATATGATTGCCCTGGTAGGCAACAGACGCTGTGTCAAGAGGGGACTAGCAGAAGCTTGTTTTGCAAGTAGTGTATTATCAGCAAATTCAACTCTTTGCAATCTCTCTTTGGATTCCGCGCAACTCACCCCTTCCTCAGGTTTTGCAATATTAAATTAGTTGAAAAGTCATCTCTCTTTTTCAGGCTGGGTAACATGGGGGACAGAGGAAAATAGACTCCTCTGCTTTTTTCTGATATAAATGTCACAGGCTTTTGCTCCTGGTGTCCTGGTTTACGTCCATGGAGAGAAATATCAAATTTAATAGGCAACCTTTTGCTTCCCAGTAGACCCAGTATTTTTTCTGTTTAACATCAGCGCTTTCCAGTCAAAAGATGTCTGGGACTGTATGAACTCTAGGACTGAGATTCTCCCTCTTTTGGCCATCTGGAAAACTCTTTGTTGACCTCGTGGTGGGGAAGTGTCCTGCCAGGGTGATTCTGGACTTACTCTAAAGGAAAAGTAGCTGTTGATCAAGGGATCTGTCTGGGCACAGTGAGACCACACAAGCATAGCAAGGGGACACAAAATCTTCCTGGGCAAGGTCATTTCCTCTTATTCTCACCTCTTCTGACCGAGCTGTCAGTGCCCTTGTCTAACCAGAAGATTTCTAGTTTTATGACAAGTATCCTAAACGTGTCTATTATTTCCTTCACGTCTCCCTCCAGAAAGAAGTGAGGAAGCGTACGGCTAACTGCACAAAGTTCAGCTTTTAATAAAAAGGCACCTGCCCACAGAGCGTCAGGAAATATCCGATCTGTGTGATTACCCTGCCTGACGTTCAGCAATAACCCCACATACGCTGCACAGCATGTATGACATACAGCGGTGACATCTGCTGATACACCGCGGTGACGTCTGCTACTACACGGTCATGTGGGCTGAGGAGGCATGCCACAGACTGCATGGGCGCTGTGTTGCAAAGGGATTTTGGGGAAAGATGTCTCTCTGGCTCCTGACTGCACAAGGTAGGCTGTGGTGGAAACCAGTGTTGCTCAGCCATACAAAGGCTGTTGCCTCCACGCAGCAGGAAAAGGATGGGGCCACGGCTAGGGGTGAGGGTCAGGAGTGTAGCACTGAGCACGAGGCCATGGGAGAAGCAGTCGTGCTCACAGTGTGGACCAAGGGAAGATGGGGACAGCCCAGCAACTGCCACCCAGCGCGGCTGGTTCAGGGCGATTTGGCGTTATGGGACTGCTGATCCTTGCCTGCCTTATCCCTTCCCTCCAGCTGGTGTGTGGCATTTGCAGGCAGGTTTTGTTCAGCGTCTTCCCTCTAGATATAGATGCCTTCTAAAAGTGAGGATGAATTTGCTGCAGTCTCTGTGAGGTGGATGGTGTGTCTGGGCAGAGGGACAGCTGGGAACCCAGCAGAGTCATTCCTCTTCCTCCCTGGGCAGCCACAGTGATTTCCACTGTCGGCAAGCGACTCCAAGCACTTGTGCTTTTCAACTGAGGACAGATTTTATTCCAGCTCAACTTGGAGGTCCTCCAATGCACAAGGCACTGTACCTTGCAGAAGTTCTCATTTGGGGTAATGTCCCATACACCGCTGGCCTTGAAAAATGCATTTCTTGGTATTTGAAGAAAAGCCTCTAGCTGTGCTGGATTGGCAGCGTCCTCAGAGGCCCCTGTGTTAGTCCTTAGCAGCAATCCCAGCCTCCTGCCACAAATGAGGCAGGGGAGGAAATGAGTTACCATGATGGGTTTTGCAGACACGGCGAAGCTTGCGCCAGTGACAACCACAAGAAGAGCTGTCTGCTCGGGTGGTTTCAGAAGGCTCTCTACACTCAGAGGAAGGTGAGAATAAATCAAAGTTTCTGTTATTAGTGGTATAGATGAAGAACAAATGATTTCTTTTCCTCAAGAGAGCCTCCATGGCCTCCAGCTGGACTTGCAAAGGGGCTGTGGCAGTGACCCCCTCCTGTCTCCACATCTGATTTAGCAGGACTGGTATTAGCATCTCCCTGCTGTCTCCAAAACCTAGGGTACAATAAAGCCCTGCTGGGGTGTCCCGGTGAGGTCTAAGCCCTCTCTTAAGAGCACAAGCACAGAGAGGCTCTGCAGGTGGGAAAGGCAAAACGGCCTGGGCAGTTGTGAACCAAGCGCTGTCCCAGCCACTGACTTGCTTCAGTGCGACCCTTCGCCTGTTTGGGCTTGTTCCCACTCCAGTCTTTGGGTTCTCTCCCAGGAGAGAAAACCAGCATGTACCAAGGGTTTCATACAGTGCCCAGCACGCCGGCCAGAGCAGCTTCAGGGTGGCAGGGTGGGAAGCCTGCCCAAAGGGCTACGAGGGCTGCTCCTGCCGAGGAGAGCGAGCGGTCAGGGCTAGGGCTGGCTGCATGGGGACAAGACAGGTAAATTGTCCTGCTGAGGCAGCCCGCGACATGGTGATGGCTGCGTTTGCTGTCTGTTGTCCCAGTGCAGTCTTCTGGGGTCTCGCTGCGGGTTTGCCAAGGAGTGTGGCACGTTGACTGAATGGTGTGTAAACCAACAAGATATCTCCACCATTGAGTGAGTTAAAAAATAATGAAATTCAGGGCAATCTCACATCTGTTCTCACCCAGCTATCAGGTCTGACAATAGGGAATGTAAGCACAATAGGATGTTATGTGAAGAGGTCTGAATTTTGCTTTATTTCTTTTCCTTTATGCTGGAATACCTTCTTAGCAGTGTAGAAAGCCCATTTCTCACCCTTTCACGTTCTCCTGGCAGATCTTTGAATATTAATGCTGTCACCACCTTCCATGAGTTGGAGCGATCTGTGCTGGGTTGATGAGGGCTGTAGGACACGAGTGATGTTCCTCTGCCTCCCCCTCTCCCACGCAGTTAGCAAGCAGAGACCCGGGGCTGCAGCGGCACATTGTGCTGCAATACAGGGCCCTCGCCTCCTCGGCAGGGACCTGGCCTGGGAATCAGAAGGTTGGGATTTATTTGTTGGCTCCGGCACTGACTTGCCAGGGAAGCTTAGGCAAGGCATCTCTTCCCATCTTTTGCCTGCCTCGCGATTTTAATCCAAAGGCCCTCCAGGCCTTGCTGTGCTGATGAGGTTGAAAACACATTAGCGCTGTTGTTCAGAAAGGCACTGAAGCCTGGGATGGCTGAGCCCATTGTACCATCCAAGGCTTCCAAATTTTCCCTCTGCTGTCCAAGTTGCAATGAGCAGCAGGAGACATAGCCCGTCTGTTGTGTTATGGATGTTACTCTTCAAAATTAGTCCCAAGTTACTGTAGATACCATTTGAAACTATGATATTTGAACAATAGCTTCTAAAATATTCACTTACTCCTCCTCTTTTTGTCTTTATTAAAAGCTGTAGAATATTTCTAATGTGACAGGAAACATGCTTCATTGTTTCTCCACTATATTTGACTGAAATGAAGCTGCTTTCCTGCACAAAGGTACCCACCTCTGAATAGTTTGCTATTCTGAGCCCTGTTAAATTTGGAGTCTAAATTATTTTAACTATTGCAGTCTCAGAGATCAACCTTGTAAAGTTCTTTGATGCCATTAAAGCTCGATGGGGTTTTACCCTGTTTACCAACAGAGACCCAGAAGAGTATGTGGATTCCAATGAAATACGATCAGTTGGATCAATTAGGAGATTAGTATCTCCACCCTCTCTCCTGCGTTTGGTGGTTGGATGCTCTGAGATCCTTTCTGCCCACCAGAATGCACTCTCCTTCTCCATCACACATTTTGCCAGAGGTGATGGGGTAACAGGTGTAATAAGAAAAAAAATTAAATTGCCCAGATGATCCCAGACGCAGTGATTAGATCCCTGTGCTCCCAGTGAAGCCTGCCTAGCCCTGCTGTGCCCAGTGAGCCTGGCCGCAGTGCTGGGGTGCGAGGCCCGTGCAACGGCCCTGTCCTCCGACACAGCTCATGCACCCGCATCCCCCCACGGGGAGAGATGTCTCCCCATCCATCCCTGTGGCAGCGCTGCGGCCCTCTCCATCCCATCATCTGCAGTGTTAAGGGACAGCTGCCTGATGCTCTTACCACGGAGGTGCCAGTCGGGGAGGTAATGGACAGGTAAAAGCCAAGTTGCTGTGCGGGTACGGGTGACTTGGAGCAGTGAGTTTTTGCTGAGAGCAAGCTGGTTTGTATCGCCATGATTCAAGAGGTGAAAAGTTGCGGTTGGTGTTACCACTCTGGTTGAGATGAATCGGGTAGAGGCAGACCTCTGCGGCGCCTGGGGTATCGCAGCTTCACTGCTTCAGGTGTTTCAGCAGCTGCACTGCAAAGCAAATAGCTGCCTGTATCGATTTACGTTGCAAACGCACAACTATACGCCACCTGCAAATTTCTTTGCAAATTTGTCTTTCTGCAAAACCCATCAGAAGAATGAAGCTCCTTGCTCACAGATTTCAGTTCCTTTGCCCCTGGTTATGGCTTACAGAACCAAAGAAAACAGCCTTTTATGGTGCAAGAACAGTAAAGTTACTGAGACTGAATTATTTTTTCTTATCACACAGCCGTGAGTGCTGGAGGACTCCACCAGCATCGGTACAGAAACACTGCTGGGCTAAATATAGCTGGAGACCAGAGGGCTGCGAGGAGAGGAGCGGCAGCGCTCGGCAGGATGCCTGAGGGCTCCTCCAGCCAAAACTATCCATCGCTCCCAGCCTCGCCGGCATGCACAGCTTTGCACTCACCAAAGCGGCCTTATTGAATCTGTCCACGTACCGTTCGGTGTGAGATACTGACGTGTCTGCAGGGCCTGCGCCCTGTTCCCTGAAGTCAGTGGGCAAATGTGGGTGCGTTGGTGTGGGCAAGCCAGGACTTGCCAGGCTTAGCTCATAGTTCTTCTGCTGCCCTTGAGGACTTGGGGGCCAGCTCAGGCCATGGTAACTGTGCTGTGGACCACCACTGGAAAATTACTCGTTACTCCTACCTTCCATGCGTGATCATTTTCTCTCTTGCGTTTATAAATACGTTCAATCAAAATGAGCATGTTTTACTCTTCTCTGTAAACAATGCAAATGCAATGCAAACATTTCACTGTCTGCCGCTTGGTATTTCTGCATAATCTGGCAATCCTGCACAGAGCAGATAAAACGGTAAAGAAAGAAAGTTCTTACCTCATTTCTCTCTTCTGGCCAAGACAATACATCCAATGGCAGGACATGCCATCTGTCTGCCCCAGATACGCAAATATCTCATGTCTAAAAGTCTGGCTAATGTCTCCTCTGCTGGGGTCCTGAGAGGCTTTGTGGTCCACCATTCCTGTCACAACTCCTGGTTCCTGGTTGGAAGCCATCACCGCTCCATCAAACACTGATTTTAGCAAATCAGCAAATTCAGACAAGAAAATATTTCTTGAACAATTTCTTCTTTCCTCAGGTCATATGGGCAGCACTGCATGGTGGCACAGTGTTTCGGCAGATGGCTTTGCTTGTGGGCTAGTGCCCGTGTGCGTGCATGCGTGTTCATTTGCTCAGGCCCTCCCGAAGCACCTCGTTCAGCTGAGTGACCGACCGACCCTGCTGCTGGTGGCTGCGGTGTGCTCAGCGCAGCTTAGCAAGTGCAAACTTAACTGCCTGCAAGCTTGCTGCAGAGAGGAGGCACCCTGATACAGAGACAGGCTGGGGGGGTTCTGGGTTTCTCTGGGCTATCGAGGCAGCACATTTGTAAATGACGTTTTTACAGACAACAATGCAGTGACTGACGTCACTATTCAGCATTAGGTTATATTAAGTATATATTCATTTACTGTAGTTGGTTTTCCTTGGTTTGGCACGATTCGGGGTGCCACAACTCCTTTGAAACATAGAGCAATGATGTGGTACTCAGCGCAGCTATCAACTGGGGAGCCCAAACGTGCCATCTGCCACGGTAGAAGGTACTAGAAGAAGGAAGCAAGTCATCTGTGGAAAGCTGCTCCCATACATAGCAAAGGAGGAGAGAAGGGCAGCTCGTTTCCATCCCCAGGTGCTGCTTTGTGCTCCTCAGAGCCAACGGTGCACAGGACCAGTCGCAGTGGTTGAGTAGTTGGGGTCCATTGCTGGCATGCAGGATTTTGCTGGAGCTGTGTCTGTGTTTGCTTTCCAGGTTGCCTTCCACGTGCCATGCTGCAGCGTGCGATGCCGTCAGCTGTGGTTCATCTGCCGAAGAAAGCTGGGGTGGGGGAGTCCTGCGGTCCCCAGCCCCAACCGGCCCAGCAAGGTCAGAGGGAGAGAGGCAGAGAAACAGAGAAAGACACAGGTGCCAAAGCAGCAGGTCACAAAAGAGATCAGTTTGCTTCTCATTTAGTAGAGTCGTTTCTTCATCCCGCCCGCCCTTCCCTGTTCCCATCCCCTCCCCAGTCCTGATCCCTGCCTTGCCAGGAGCAGGTTTTGATACAAAGGTTTGAAAAATCAGGACCATTTCTATTCTGTGGGAACAAAAGATTTCCTTTGTTGTAATTCCTCTGTTCAGCTCTGCACAAGTCCCTCGCATGGGGCACAGCAACACGCGCCCTGCACGACAGGGACAAAAGCAGATTACTGTGAGGATGGCTGAAAGGAAACCATGACTTGTTCCCTTGTTGCTACAATCCTGTTGACTTGTCGGTGCTTCGCAGGAAGCAATTCAAACAGATTTTTCTTTGCATAATGATAGTAAAGGCTTTTCTTGGCAGGAAAAAAGCAGAGGGTAGGGAGGAGGATTTATCACAGGGACAAACGCAGCCTTGCCAGAAACAGTTTACACCATTTATGCAAAATAAGTGATAACTTTCTGCTTTGCAAGTGCTGTCTCTCAGTGTCACGGCCCTGATTCAACATGATGGAGGGTGATGTGAAGAAAGGCTGAAGGCCCCAAGGCTGTGTTAAACTCTTGTTTCACTGCTGGCGATGACAGGAGAATAGAGCACAGCAGAGGAAGAGGACAGCACCTGGGCTTTGCTAAGACCAGCAGGCTACACCTCTTGACTTGGTGTTGGTGTTTGGGCTTTTTTTACTCACTTCTGTTTGCATATACCTGGGAAAAAAAACTAGGCCTGTGTTAAAGGTCATGATTAACATGCACTTGAGACCTCTTGGACTTACACAGCCCGCTCCTGCTCGCTGTGTCTCAGCCTGCTGTCCCAGTGCCCCTGCGGCCACCCTGGTGGCCTCCAGCATTGGCTGCTGGGGAGCGTAGCAATAGAAACACCCACTTTTACGGGTGGGGTGTTTTTTTTCTGTTAAGAAAAGGAGGCTTTTTCAGTTGTGCTGGCTGTTTGTCAACCATTCCTTCTGGAGAGGTGGGCAGGCACAACAGATTGGGGCCACGGAGCAGGTGTCCCTTTTGGAGGTGCCGCTGTACCCTTGAACAAGGACTTCAATGGTCAGGGTTAAACCCAGCGATGCCCTGCTCTGGTGTGTGCTGCTGCCTTGCCAAAGTAAGGGGACCATGGGTTTGAATGGTAGGTTGTAGACAGCATGGAAACAGTTTGCTAAGTATAGTCATTTATTTTTTATTTTTTTTTTTTTTTTTTCCTTCCCAAATAGTGACATGTAAAATCTCATGCCAGCTCCCTGAGTTGAGCTGTGGGCATGCCGGAGGACTTCACCCAGCTGCCTGTTCCCAGCAGTACCATCTCTTGGAGAACATGGAGAGTCCCCACAGTCTCAGAGGCTCTTCTAGGGGCAACTTGCTCTCACAGGCATTCACAGCTCTGCCCACACGATTTGCCTTTATCTCCCCTGTCCCCCATCATGTCATAACCCCCATCTCCCATGTTGTTTTTCTCTGTGGCTGCTGAGATAATCATCTGGGTGTTACATGGAGGACCACAGCCTGGGCCATCTCCTTGGTGGCTGCACTGGAGCCTGGAGAGGGCTCAGACTCGGACACAGGAGTCGCCAGGTGAGTGAGGAACGAAGGCCTGAGCTGTTTGCTGGTTTTTGCCTCCTTTCTGGCTAAGCTTCAAAACCCACTTTTACCCAGGGAAGGACCAAGCCATGACTGCAGGAGAAAAAGCGATTACCCCCTCGGGGCAGGTGGGAGGGAGCAGGGACTGTGCTAGGGCTGCAGCAACACACCAGAGTGTCCCCAGGAACCTGCCTGGGCCATCTATGTAGAGAGCTTTAAAAAA
>NW_009605563.1:57538-57842 GCF_000690535.1 Cariama cristata | reverse complement strand
AGCTCCAAGAACAGCAGAACAAAAAAAAACCCATACTCTCTGCCACTAAATTTGCAAAAGGATCAAGCAAATGTTTCAGTTGACTTAAGCCAAAATGCTCAAGCTTTTCAGCTGGCAAACATTTAGTGGAGGGGTCTTAAAATGTCTCAGGAGGATGTGTTTCAGGCTCAGCCTTCCTGTGCAGTGAGAGGACTTGCCAACACAAAGGGCTCAGGCAAAAAAAAATCCACCTTTTCAGGTAAGCTCCCTGCCCATGCCTGCTGGCAGCACTGGTCTCAGCTCACTCTTACAAGTGCATGCATCT
>NW_009605563.1:55786-57522 GCF_000690535.1 Cariama cristata | reverse complement strand
TTTTTTCTTTTTTTTTTTTTTTTTTAAAGTAATATCTATCCCACACACAACCTAGGCCGAGGAGGGTCAAAAGCTTGAGCGCTGCAGCGTTTCTGGGCTGAGCTCCTCCTGCATTCGTGTGAATGCTTTGCGCAGCTGGTACCAGCCAGTGTGATGGATGCTTTGTAATCCTGACAGGGACATTAAGTTGAGCAATGTATTATAGGCAGCGTAAAGTAGTCAAAGGGAAGCTCATTTGCTGGGCGTTACCTTTCTGTTTTGACTTTTTCTAGCATCTGGCAGCAATTTCCAATGTATTTGCTGGCCCAGGAAACACAGTCAGCTACTGCACCTTAGCAATAGCCACAGCCACGTCAGTGGCGCTGAGCTGAATGGGGGTTTATTTCATACATTCCTTAATGCATGAGAGGATTTGTGTGACATGGGATGTTCTTTGGGCCTCTTTCATAGCTTTACTCTCATGGTATGATTTCCAAACTGAGTCTAAGCTTTAAAGCAATCTGTCTGAATTCTGGGGTTGATATTCAATAATTTGACAATTCAGTGATTTGACACTGGTTAAAAAAAACCCAAAACAACAGCCTCGCCTGGCTGGAAGGTCCCAGGTCTTAAAGGAGGCGTTGCAGTGCCAGCAGTGCTGCTTAGTTCGCTTCTGGAGAAAGCAAAGACCCCCTTCCCAGTTTGTGAAGCCTGGTGTTGGTGTGTTTGTGTTAGCCCTTACCATCCCTGTAGGGTGTGGTTTGGAGTGTGTGGTTTTTGTTTTGGTTTTTTCTTTCCCCCTTTTTCCCTTTCTTTTGCTGCAAGATCAACTTTCTTGAGAAATAAGTCCTCAGGTTTGAATAATTTCATAGGCACATGCCCATCTGGTTCATGAGCGACACAGAGAAATGCATTGCCATTAGTGCAGCATGGAAGTGCTTGAAAAAGCTAATTTGTGGGTGGTTTGGTTTGTTTTTTTTTCTTCTCTTTTTTTTTCAGTAGCAGCTTAAATATCTGAATTCAATAGCCTTTGCTGAGCTTTTCTGAATGAGCGGCAAAGGGCTTTAAACTAATACTGTTTCACTGGAAAATAGTCAGTTGATTATACTTTTATTTCTTTTTTTTTGGGGGGGAGGGGGCAGGTAAGTAAAACCCACTTGGGGAAGGAGTGAAAAAGAGGGATGTTTATTAACACATCTCTCTCGTATTGCTTATGTCTCTGGCTTTTATTTATCCTGAAGCGTTGCTGAAGTTCTACTGTGATCACATCACATGTTTTTATGTCAAATCTCTGCCTTTGCATCCGCCACCATTTCCTTTGCACCCTTACATTAGCTGCAGCCCTTCACCGTACGTATATCCCTGAGTGCAGGCGGAGTGCGGAAAAAAAAAAAAAAAAAAAAAAGCGCCTCGTGGTACAGAGGTGGCCGGCGCTTCACCGCTGCAGCCCCAGTGGGTGCCAGGTCCCTGCTGCAAACCCCTTCCTGCACAGCCCCTTGCCCTCCTGGGACAGGGTGGGCTCGCAGCAGCCCTCCATTTTGGGAACGACTAATGCTTCACATGCCCCAGCTATGGAAAATACAGCTTATAGTACCGACAGTTGTAAGGCACAACTGCTTAATAGTGTACAACCACCCGCTTTTCAACAAGCAGCATGCTTCACATGCCCCAGCTATGGAAATTACAGCTTATAGTACTGACAGTTGTAAGGCACGACCGCTTAATACTGTACAACCACCCACTTTTCAACAAGCAGT
>NW_009605563.1:54967-55662 GCF_000690535.1 Cariama cristata | reverse complement strand
GTTGTTAGGAGAACTGTAGGTACCTGCGCAGTGACCTTTCCAGGCTACGGGGTGTAAAATGTGGAGGCCATTCATGAAACAAATAGTTGCAGTCCAGGGAGATTGGAGTATTTTAAAATGCACCTCAAAGAGCCATATGACCTTTACTGTTTCTTGCTAAATTTAAAATGCTCTCTGGAGTCCTGGTAATGCGGTTAGCCAGAGAGGCAGACTGGGGCAGTGACAGCATTTTGATTTAGGGTGCGTGCCAGACTCCGTGGGATTAACCGTGGCTGGTGCCGTGAATGCCGGGCTCTGCGTGTTCAGGCTGGCGCCTGTCAGCCCGGAGGTCGCAGGGCCGTGCGCGGGTCATGGCATTGAAGCGGGGACAACAGCGGGCATTTGGCTGAGGGTGCGTGGTAGCACCTGCGGGCTTACTCAGCCCCTCTGGCGGTGTGGGCTTGGGAAGCAGCTGCGCATTTGCTAACTGGATTTAAAGGTGCATCTGCCAAAGCCAGCGTCACAGTGGGCCAGGCCGTGGTGCTGGGGGCGTTGGTGTGAAGAGACTAAAAAAGAATAAATTTTTAAAATTCTTTTAAAAAAGAATAAAAAGTTCAGAATTACACAACCCTGTGACATAACAAGTTGGGGGATACGACACAGAGAGGGGCATGTGGGTGGCAGTGTTTGGAAGAGCAGGGTGCTGCTGCAGGAGC
>NW_009605563.1:49971-54735 GCF_000690535.1 Cariama cristata | reverse complement strand
GCCGCCGGGCCTGGGGCTGCCCAGCACCTCGCTGGCCTGTCCCCAGCTCAGGGCCACCCCAGGGCTGTGAGATGCTACAGGTGTAGGGCTGGGGTGGGGAGAAAGGGAGGGGACTTTGGGTTTTGGCAGGGAGATCTTCCAGCAGACCCCAGGGGCACTACGGGACCCGGGAGCGGGTAGGCTTTGCCCCCCGCCCTAGGGTCCGACGGCACTCACTCTGCCAGGACACGGGGAGTCCACGTTGCTGGAAGCGCTCGAGCCCTGGCAAGAAGTTTCAGATGTACACAGAGACTTTGTTTCATATTTTATTGAATTTCATTTATATTAAATTAAAAATATATTTCTGACAGATTCATGTAACAAAAAGGCAGAACAGTTTTCAAATTGTTCAGCTGGGATGAGCGTGGGTTGATGCAAGGTGGGTCGCAGTCTACATTTGCCTTAACAAACAGATAAAGCTCTACCCCAAGGACCGTGAGGAGAAACTCGGGACTGCACACGGTGGGGTGGGGGGATATAACCACACAAAGAGAAGATCCACAGGTTTCTCCCCAGCCTCCAAACAAGACAAAAGGGGAGGAAAGGAAAAAGAAAAAGAAAAAACAAGAAACCATGAAAAGAAGGGAAATTATGCTAAAATATGTACCTAATATTAACCCAGGTCAGTAAGTATTTTAACAGTGTATAATCCTCGATAGCTAAAATAAGAGAAACAAAAGGTTAAAGTAACATTACGCCACACACAATTGGCATACCCTACTGTGTAAGCAAGTGCAGAAAGTCTGAACACACCACAATAGTGCTAAAACACGGAATCACACAGAATGCCAAAAATGGTACTTCTAACCAAAACCAGAGGGAGGGGGAAGGGAGAGAAAGAAAAGGGGAGGAGCGGCTTAAATCACAAGCAAATTACCTATATACAAATCAACCCTAAGGACAATTATGTTCCAAATAATGGTGTCCACAAGGAAAATAAAAGCAACATTATCCTTATTTACAAATGCAACTAGCTGTGTCTTTAACAAGCTATAAAAATACTATTCACATTTTCAAAGTAACATACAGTAGTTTTTGTATTTTTTTTTATTTTTGTTTCAGAAAGGCAGCTAACTCTGAATGCATCACTTAGCAAGAAATCGGTGTCTTCCCCAACATGCTGACACTTCTCTTCTTCTGAAGGTACTTCGTAAGGCAGAAGTATTGTTGTTTCGTCTCTTTGCGCTTTTGAGAACACGGCGAATCGGCTAAAACCCAGACCCTCCCCACCGCTGCCTCTCGCCCACCTGCATCAGCCGTGCCGTGAGCGGGGCGTCCCGCAGGAGCCTGGTGCTATTCCCTGCCTCCCCTCCCAGATGGGGCTCAGCCTGTGATTCTGAGGGGACAGTCACGTCATCCCGCGGGCCCAGGCATTTAAGAAAAGAGAGTCAATAGTTTAAGACTGCCAGATCAGGAAATATATTTTGGGTATCTCTATTTCTAAAAAGAGACTTCTTTTCCTCCTCAGTTTCCCCTCACTACACCAGGGCTGCTACCTCTTTAGAAATTCCAGCTGACAATGTTGGGGAAATTGCAAAAACTGGGCAAAAAAAGGGATTAAAACCATTGTGAACAATGTATCGAATGAGTACCAATTTCCAACATTAAAATGCCATAAAAAAATCATGTGTTTTCATCGACCTGCATTTTTTTTCCCCCCCCTAAAAAAAAGAAAGGCCCCCAGCCACTACCTTCAGTCCCCGTCTTCAAAGGAACAGTGGTTTAGTGCATTCAAAGTTAGCTACCCCTTACACAGCTGCTCAGTTAATAATCGACCCATTTAACAGCAGTACCAGTTTATGCTACATATGTCATAGTACCTTACCTCAAAAGAACGGCATACATATCTACACTTACTTATAAAATACCATTCACAGTTTATTACTGTGGTTATCCCAAAAGGGTTTAGTCTTCGGAGTGCTATGGACAATACAGTGTTTTCTCCCTAAGAGGGCTCAAAGGTCGGGCAGGGCACGGGGACGGCGGCGCCGTGGGGACCAAACTGCGGGCAAACGGCGCCCGCGGCCAGCGCAGGGCAGCGACAGCCGATGGCTCGATGTACGCGTGCGCCCTGGTCACACCTGAGCCATCAGCGAGAGGGTGCTGTGCGGGATGCGCCTCTGCCCTGGCGGTTTCATCCACAACATGACTGGAGCACGACTTCATGGCTTTTTTTATTGGGGAGGGGAGAAGAACTGGGACATAATTACTCACGCTGTGTAACACCTTACAGTCTCCCCTTAAGACCCCTCTCTACCAAGGTCCAGAAAGCTCGCTCTCAAAATTAAGTAACAAAAAAGGAAAAAAAAGCAGCTCTGACTCCTGATTTCCTCATCAGGATAACGTCCTTAGGTTTCCCCCTCACACCTTCTCCGGGCTTGTGGGCACAGACGCCAGCTGGAGGATGCCTTGGGCGGAACCGCCTCTTCAGCCTGGCCCTGGCGAGGAGACGCGCTCAGCTCCGGTGCGAGCAAGCCCTCTCGCGTCCCATCGCCACCAGTCAGACCCCATCACCCACAGGCTTCCCCGGAGAGGTGCTCTGCGTCGTACAAACCTACCGGCAGACCCCAGCCATCGCTGCAGCACCGCTGGCGGCAGCCGCACCCGTTGGTCACTTCCCCGAGAGCAATGAGCCCACCAGCAGAACAACCTACTCATCCGCACAATCGTACACAAATATGACCTTGCGCTAAAATAAAATGACAACAAAGGCAGAGACGTGATTTTTTTGACATTTTAGAGTGGTGCTTCTAACCATGGAACTTTATTTGTGTTATTTATTCCCAATTTGAAAGCCCCATTTGTAACAGTGGCCTTTTCTACCTGTGTAACACTTAGCAAGAGCCAGAAAATTAAAAAAGAGAGGGAATCTTGCAAACACAGCGACGCTGCACAGAGGCTGCCCTGTGGGATGACCGCAGCTCCTTGCACGTGATGGATGATGAGTATTACAGGCAACCAACCCCACCCTGCAGAGCCTTGGCTTTCTAAAGCAAAATTTGAACCCAAATCCACAATTTTATATAAAAATAGACGAGCTATTTTGTCAGCAGCAGAGGTCCAAGATCCACGGGAATGGGAATATTGCAAGTGACAGAGCTGGGAATGAACGGGTGCAGAGTCTTCATGTAACTGCAAGTAACACCTTTTGAAAAATATTTGCCGAAGGGAACTGGAGGTGACGCTGTCCCCTTTGAGGTGCTCTTTAAGAGCCAAAGAGGTGACTGGTAACCAGAGGCTTGGCTCTGGTTCATGCTAAAGCCTCTGTTCCACCAGTCACCATCAAGCTACGCGGCTTTCAAAGCAGGCAGGGACCTACCTGAGCTCAGTAGTTCTGATGTGATTGGGAAATCGGGGTGGAAGCCCCAATACCCCACTGGTGCCAACGGAGGGAAAAATCCACCCCGAGAAGTGAGCGACGCCCCAGCTGTCAGACCGTTTATGTTACTCCCCGTTCCCTCCCCTAGAAGTGTCAGCAGTCCGAGGGCGCGAGTGTCCGTGTGTGCGCGCACGTGGGTGCTGCAGCGGCTGCGACACGTTCCAGGCAGAGACACCTGCCCAGGGCGCGCAGGGCTCCCGGGAGAAGCAAGGCTGGCCAGGATGCCTTCCGTTATCTGGGGGAATTACATGACCAACAGCCTAATTCCGACTTGTGCCAAAGTTTCCTCACCTCCCCCAGGTGGTATAAAGGAGCCCAAATAATCCCTTCATTCCTCTAGCTGCCAACGTGACGCAGGACACCTACACAGACACCCCATCAGAAAAAAAAAGATTTTTTTCTTTAATACCTGAGTTTCCCATATAGGTCCATCCACAGAAAAACCCCAGCCCCAAGCTGTATTTCCAGGCTGACTTACCTCTGCGCTAGGACTTTTCACCCGTACTGCCCAGCTCTACCTATAGCTATGGAAAGAAGGGATCCACAGAGAGTCAGGGCCAAGCTGGTCTTCAGAGCTGCCATTTTCTTTGCTTCTAGGCTGGGATTAGCGGTGGCTGAGGCTGGGGGGGGAACGCTCCCCGGTACCTCCCTCTCAGACAGGTATGGGGTCGGTGGCACGTGTACAGGCTGCCCTGCCCCAGCACCTCATCTACGCAAGTGCCCTTCGCACGCAGCCTCTGGGCTCACCGGCTGTGGGACAGGAAGGGAAAGGTATTATTTCCCCGTTAATCCAGGAAATAACTAGAATGAGATCATTGCATACAATTCCTGCGGTCAAGAAATGCATTTTCTACCAAATAAGTGGTACAACCAGGGTTAACGCAACGTTTCTTTGTACAAAGAAAAGGATTCCAGGGCTGAGCTGAAGGCACCTGAAACAGACCCACACGGCGGCTCCTACAGCTGAGACTCACTTGGATTTATTTCCATTGCTTGCTACCTGTGAGAGATGACCTGTTTGATAGCAAATTGTAAATACTCTGCTACATCTGAGCAAATGGGCATGTAAGAATCCCTCCTGGCTATGTTGCAGAAAAAGAAAAATTTGAAAAGAGCTAAAGAAGGAAACTTAAAAGTAGTTGGTTTCAGTCAATTATGTTACAGCAAGTCAATCAGATCCAGCATCCACGTCTGTTTGAAATCACCCTCAGGTAGATAAGAACATCTAAGACAAGCATCACTGAAAGAGATGAGGAAAAAATAAGCTGTTGTTCTCTTTCATTTAGCGCGTTGCTTTGTGCCTTGGACAATGGCTGATACACGCTCGGGTATCTGCTCTTGAAAAG
>NW_009605563.1:46278-49939 GCF_000690535.1 Cariama cristata | reverse complement strand
CGTTGCGCAGGCTACGATAAGGGAAAGGAAAACATTTACAAATAGGAGACTGCATTGTGAAATCCATAAAAACTGACAGTGCTGTGTACAGATACCACTGTAGAACTAGAGAATTAATTACAGCCAGACAAAATACTTGTGCTGATGCTCTCACCTACTGCTTCGTGCTGACAAAACACAGTTTGTGTATGGAAATACCTGCTTTTCCCCTCAAACCTGTAATTATTCAGTAAACCCCCTGACCCTCACCTTTCACTACATAATCAGTTGAGCATTTGCCATGATTTTGCCATGCGCATTTGCCCGACTTCTTTCACCAAGCCAGCAGCTACTCCCACTGTGGCAAATACACGCGTTGGGGCCAGCCAGGTATTTCTGCTGATCTCATTAAAGCAGCCAAACAGCTCTGTTCTCAGCTTTGTTTTTTTTCTTTAACCATAGCTAAACTTTCTTTGGCAAAGAGGCAAAAATCTGCCCAAGTAGCTCAGAGGCACTACTCTTCCAGAGGAAACGCGCAGATTTACGGGCTGGTTCAGAAGACCGCTATTCTTACTGGGGAAAAGGAAGCGGTTAACCGGACGCTCAGCACCACGCAAGCCTGTACGCTGTAACAACGGTCAGCTACCGGCACAGCGGGAAAGGCAAGGGCCGCTTTTGGCAACTTGAACTTGAACCGGAAGCTCAGAAAAAAAAAAAATGCCCGTTTGTGAAGCTGCAGTCTGTTGAATTTTCCATCATCACGAATTAGTGCGTGCGTTAACCCTTTGTTTGCTCTCTGCTCTTCAAGACACAGCAGGCGCGGCTCAGCCTGGCTGCGTGTCAGAGCCCCCACGCGAGGCCGCTTCCCTTCTGGCCTTCCTGCTGCCTCACTTCAAGGAACCTCTGTATTTCCACGCTACTTAACGCATTATATCACATCCACGTTCAACAATTAAAATGAATAAATAATTCAAGTTTTGTAAGAAATAAAATGTTAAATTGTTAAAACCCACAATTATTTACATTTTGATTATTCGACGGGCTTGTTTCCAACACCAGTATTACTTAATTACCAGAGAAACCAACAGGCCTCACCTTCCGTTAGCACCTACACCCCAGCACCATCCCACCCCAGTTTGGAGGCGTGCATGCTTCTGCCCCAGCAGCCTCTGAGGGCACCTCTTTGAATCCAAACACCTAAGCTGTACCAGGATTTTATGTTGTTTGTTTTCTCCATTAGGAGTTACTCTGCTACAAGACTTGTTCAGCGACAAATCAAGGCCCTTCTCCACCTACCTATGTCACCCCAGCTGCTTCTGCGCCAACACAGGACATCCATGATCCTGTGCCGGTCTTTGTCTCCAGGCAGCTTGGCGATCGCGTCCCGACCCTTGCCCGCGCCTCAGACACACCCTGTGAGTGGTGCCACCAGCAAACCCTCCCTGGAGGGGTGTCTCCAGGACCTCATGCCACTCCTCTGCGCCCCCAGCCCCTGCCCAATGCCTGCTGTTGTCTCCCGCCAAGATCACAAGGAGTTACGGGAGGGCAGCAGGAAGAGGCAAGGCCTCTCAGATACAGGACGTTTTTGCAACCATCTATCCCACTTTAGTGGTCTGCTGGTCATTTTGTTCTGCCACCACAAACCACCTTGGTACCATCTGACCCAACATCTCAAACTTTTAATAGTTTCAAAGCTCTGTACTTGTTCTTGCTGTTCTCAGACTCTTCAGCTATGTACTCAGTTTACAGGTTTCATATCTGCTCCACAGCTGGTTCAAGCTGGCCTGAACGCACCTGACTCAGAAACAGGCTGTTGGCTGAACCAACCTCGACCTAGCGATCACACACAATTTGTTTCCCATCTACAAGCGTAACAACCAACCCAGGTTTGAAATGTCTTCATACCTTTGCCAAGCTGACCCTCAGCCACCAAGATTTGGGTAACTATGGCTTGTTTCTTACTCCTTCTTCTGCTTCCCTATGATTAAAGGTGGCAAGCTGTTGAGACGGCAGGAATCTGGAGGAGCCTGATGCCATTTCCAGACCACTGGTTGTTGCTGGTTTTGTCGCCAGGTTAGGTCACCCCAGGGATCTCGACTTTAACAGTACTGAAGCGCATAAACTGAAATACTGTTGTATCACCTAAGATTGCCATCCATCAGGTATTGTTTCTTGCCCTTTAAAAGCCTTGATGGATAGAGGCATAGGCAGATCTTCAAAGGTACTTAACAGTTCCTTAAGATTTTTGGTGGGAACTAGGCACGCCAACGCTCTTACCCACACGGGTCTTGGTGTGCCAAGAGCAAGCCATCGGTGTCTCTGGCCCTTACGCCTCCCTGCCCAGCTCCACCTGCCTCAGGTTGCTAAAAACGTCCAGAACTCTGGCTGAAAGGTATTTCCAAAGAGGAGCAGGCCGGGGGGTGAGGTGGGGGCGTCTACCTAAAAATTGAGGCTGATAAGAGCAGAACTAAGTGCAAGGCGACTGACTCATACTTGTTTACATTTTTGACGGAAAGCTCTGCAAGTCATGCACATTTTGACTTCTCAAACCTCATATGCACCATCTTCTGTGCCAGAGTAATCCTCCTTCTAGAAAAAAGTATTCTGTGCTGTGCTGTAAGCCAGAGCAAGACTTTTGTCTCCTCCGATCCCTTTCAGGGCTTGCTCTGCTGTCCTTCACATGGCAGCAGTAAGGGCTGGTTGCTCTGTCACTGTATTCTCTGAAGCAGTCAATGCAACGGCCTCTCAGAACTGGTAGACATTGTTCCAAAGACTTGATTTGCTTTGTTTTGGCATTTCCACAGTCATCCTTTACATATAATTCATTTTTTTTAATTTAAAATTACTATTTTGTATTTTGCTGGTCACTTCCATATTGCTTCATTCAAAATCCAGAAAACAGTTCAAATAAAATCAGAGCTTAAGTGCAAACTAACTTTCCAGTGAACTGCTACGTGCGTTTTCTCCAGTCCAGTGTCTGTCTTCCAGTTTAAAGGACCCTTCCCACCACCACCCCACAGAAGACCAGCAGACTTCAATGACCCACATCAAACTCTCCAGTTCTCCATCTTGTCCTCAGTGTTGCCTGACAGCATCCCCAACTCCCTTCATGATCACGAAGAAGAAAAAGAGGGAAGAATTTGTTTAGGCCTTTTTATGTATTTATAGTCGGCAGGTATAAAACAGGAAAGGAAAGCTTTTTGCATACAAATCTTGGTTTCTTGGCCCGTCTTTTACCTTCAAAAAGAACATGTCGGAAGTGTGGTTTGGTTACTCTCTTCTGAGAGGGTTCCTGTGTTTAAAGTGTTTGTCATGTCGGCACATATACAAAAATGGCCGCGTCACGTACCAGTTCTGAGTGGGAGTCTCTGTGGTTAGGAATTGGCACAAAATCATGGTGTGGCTCAGAAAAAGGGTTTAGCCGTGTATTAGAGTCACATCATCATTTCGTGGAAAGCCACGATGAAGATCTGAACGATTATGAAAAGCCAGGCTAGCCATTTTCAGTTGCTGGGATAGAAAGTGTTAGAGAAAGAAATTGGGTTCTCAATCTCAATTACTATGCTATCACACAGGATATAAAAATTGTCCATTTTTCCCCCAGTGGAAACTGCATTGAGATTTCCAGGAATGCTGTACAGACTCTCATCAGTTCCTGCTGCAAGAAACAGACTATCTGAGG
>NW_009605563.1:30146-46225 GCF_000690535.1 Cariama cristata | reverse complement strand
CAGTGTCTGGTTCGAAGCACTGAGAACTAGCTCGACAGCAGGCAACACTGCCACTGGCCTTTACTGGTGCTGTCTGGCTTCTCCGACCGTCCGACCCTCCGGATCTGCGGAACATGAGAAATGCCAGGTTGTACATGCCTTCTTGCAGTCTCTTTCCTTCCTTCCTTCCTTCCAGGTTCCCAACCCAATCTGCAAACAACTCCAAGACATCCTTTCACTTAGAAATATCAAAAATGAGTGAACTGGCAAGAAGAGGAAGCTCATGGGAGAAAGAAAGGGAGGGAGGGGGGAGAGAGAAGAGGAGAGCGAGAGAGAAAGAGTGAGGCAGCTAGAAGGGGGTTGCCTTTCCACTTCAGTAAGACCGCGGTCACTACACCACTGTATTTCGGTGTCTGTAGGGTGGCGGGGGCAGCACAGTGCCAGGCTTCAGGGAGAACTCGGAGAGGTATTCAGGATTCTCTGCCACAATGGGTCGGATTCGTCCATTCTGTTTGTAAAAGTATTTTGTGCTGTACTCTTGCAGGTAGTCCGGGTGCTGGAGGGTGCTTCGTGGGGGCAGGCTGTGGTTCCAGTAGTCTGGGTTGTCAAAGGCCTTCTTGGCTTTCTCCGGCAAATTGTTCTTCAGGTACTCGGCATTTTCCAAGGTGTTTGCAAAAGTGTTGAGGTACAATGGCTCGTTCACGTACTCGTCCTCTGCTTTGGGCTGCCCGTTCGCAGCGTTGTGGTACTCTGGGTTGTCCACAGCTTGGAGATCTCCATTCTTTCGTCGGGAAACAAATGGGTTCTCTTCCACTGGGTTCAGGTAATCTAAGGAACGATAAAAAATAGATCAGCAAAGAGAGGGAGTAATCCATCCATGTAGCAAGCGTCATGCGTACGTTACTACCAGGTTGTACCAGAAGCAGTACTTAGACTTGCGCGTCCTCCACCCCAGCCATTCCTAGAACTCCAGATGACACCAGGTGCCGACTGTGTTGAACACACACTTGCTCAAAGTGAAGAATTTACAACCTAAACGGGCAATATGGGTTAAAATGAAGACCCTGCAAGATGAAGTGACTCGTCAAACATACTGGCAAACTGAACTACAGCTCTCACTGAGCCACAGCCTGTGTGCCTTGCTTGGTCCGGCACTTCCTCTCAGTGTTATCATCTACAGAGCCAAACACGCCGAGCGACTTCTGCCTCTGCTGCTGACTCTCTGTGCAACCTTGGACATATCAGTCAAACCCTCTGCTCTGCAGTCTTTCCATCCAGAAAGCTCTATAGAAATCTTAGTTAAGCCTCTCTGCACAAAAAACCTCCCCAAGGGCTACCTTCTAAGACAGCTTCATTTCTAACAGAACAATTTGCCTGATTAAAAACCTTCCATCCCTGAAGGACAAAGGGCCTCGAAACATTATGAAAAAAACAATTCAAATGAGCCCTGGAAAGGGTACAAGAGAGCCTTACATCAGCTCCAAAACAGGACCTGGAGCAGGTTACAGTTGCTTCAAATTGCTTTCTGTGGATGAACACCACAAAAAATGGTAGCTGAATTGCAGAAAGGTTTTAAGACGTACGGAGCTTGCATGGAAAGCTAGACACGAAGTGGAGAGGGAAGAGAAACAAAGGCATTGCCCCTCTTAGGTTAAAAATGCACACTCAGTAAAGTCTCTCCCACGGTCACGCACAGGCGACTGAGCCACGGAGCAATGGATTCGTTGAGCGTCATGTCCTGCCTTGCTCTGCCTATAACGAGGTCTCGCTGCAAAACAGAAAGCAGTCAGCCTGGGCAGGAGGGAGGCCGCTGACACCGCAAGTGGGCTGCAGAGGGAACGGCTCGGAGGTGAGCTGGGGACAAGAGTGACTGGGGGCGGGACCCCTACAGCAAGATACATCAAAAGCATCCAGCTCATTCGAGGCTGGAAATCATCAGATCAAATCCCCTTCCAGTATTAATTCTGCCTTTCGTCTCACAGCCTAGAGGTTCCTTACAAAACAGTCTCCGAGCCACCGCCATTAGTGAGGGATGACCTCCCAGCCTGCCTGTGCCACACAGGGGTGCCAACGCAAGACCTCCGTTTCCAGTGGCACGGCTCTGGTCACACTTCCACAGAGTCCTGCCTGCAAGGAAACAGGCCCCTACCTGCTACAAGAGGCTGCCTATGGTCCTCAATTAGCTCTCTTTTTATCCAGGATAGGGCTAAAACTATTAAATACAAAAGTTCAAGACTTAGCGAGTACCTTTGAAGACATAGCTAAAACTTTGCCAAATCTGAGGTGAACAGTGCCCAAGAGCAGAGCGGGAACATCTTTTTCTTTTAGCGATGACAGCTGAGCTGAGCTGTGATTTGAACCCCCCAGGTGAGAGAGCACCTGCAGCCTTGTGGGCACACTGTGACAAGCGAGTGGCTGTGCCCAGTGAGGCAGGAAGGAGGTGCCTTCTCCTGAGCTGCTACCACCACATCCCCAAGGGCTGAGGTAGCACCTGTGAAGTGTTACGTTCCTGCAGAACTTAACATTGTCAGGGTGAACGTGTACGTGAACATACGTGTGAGCTCACACTGAAGCAAACTCACAGCATCACATCTCTTATTGCAAAGGTGGGTGCTGAAGCGTAGGGCTATGAGTGCACTCCCACAATTGCTACTGCCGTGGGTCAAGCCCCAGCGCTCCCTCCATTTCCACCATGTAACACCAAGGGTAGGTGGCTTCCAAATTCTCAGCAAACACAGTAGTTTTTTGGCATTTACATTTGCATTAATTAATTTCTTTAAAGCTAATGCAAAGGTTTGAAAGCAAATTACTAATGACACATCCCCTTACCTCTAAATGACTGCTGTCACTATTTAAAGACATGAAATACATCAAACGGGAAAGTGTAGCAGTCTGAGCTAGCACAGACCCAGGCAAACTTCACCTGGCAGTGATGGTCTCTCTGAAGCACATCTTTTTCTTTCAATCCTAAACTTCTCTTGGGTACAAAATGCCAACTGTGTGTATCAGTTCTGTGATATGTTCAACGTGACATTTACCAAGCACAATGCCATGAAGATAAAGAAGATCAATAAACAAAGCAAAGTGGAGACCATGGGTGGCCAAAGATAGAGCCTTTTCTTGAAAATAACTGAAGATTTGTGATTGGATAAGAAGGGGGTTGGGTTTTTTTCATTCCTCTCTCTTGTCATTTCCCAGAAAGAAAATTAAAAGGGGGAATTACCAAATCTGACATATTGGCACATTTGAGCTTTTCTAAGTAGAAAATTAAGCAAAGAAAAATGAAACACCGTGCAAAGGAATACCAACCTAATCAGAATGTTTCAACCCTGCCGGATTACTCAATAAAGCCTTTTTTGGTGAAAAGCTGCTGATGTAGAAAAGAAGAGAATTCAGTCAGACTAGACCAGGAGCTTCTCCGCAAAGACCATTTTTTACCTGTTTTAGGTTTGTCTCGCATCGGCGTCATGTACCCGTCCTCATCCAGCTCTCCTCGGACGACCCGCTCCGGTATGAAGACCGTGGGATCAGCGCTGTACCTCTGGGTGCTGCTGTCCTCTTTTGCCAGGGTCGCCACTTGTTTTCGTAGTGTGCCGTTACAGCAAGTATCTTCAAAGATCTCTGCGGTGGCTCCTTGAGCAACTGGGGCTTCTGGTATTATGCAGCCAGGAGCTCTGTATGGCATCGGCACTTCTGCAGCGTAGCCACCATCTCTATACACAAACTGGTTCTGTTGAAAAAGAAAAGGCAGTCTGAGAAAGGAGGCTCTGAAGGGACAGAAGATTCAACAGCAAGTCATCTCTGTGGCTCCTGGGCCTTTCCTGCCACACTTGATCAATGATGCATTTCACCGGGCAGGTGAAGCCTCGTCCATCCTGCAGACTACGTTTCCAGCACTGCGGGATCAGCAGCAGCACTGCTGTGGCTCTGTTGCGGGCCGGCAAAGCATCTGTCTCCCCAGTGATGCTGAGCCGGCTTCCCCTCCCAGGGAGGCACTGTCGGTGCAGCGAGGGGAGCAGGGAAGCAAGCTGGCTGCGCAGGGCTGGAAAAGTGGCTGGAAATGGGGCAGGAGAACTTGCCTCCTACCTAGGCATGTGGAGGTTGGATATACACAGCTGCAAGAGGCAAACACGGTACCTCCTCTTCTATTACTTTGGGAATCTCCCTCAATTTCTGAACAAAAGCCTTAAACCTCACGTTAGGGATATCTCCTTCTGCAAAGGGGACTGGAGATAGACATGTCTGAACTCTGTTTACTCCTGGGGTGCCTACTTTTAGGGTGTCTGGCAGTGACAATCACACGGTCACCCAAACACTATGTAATTCCATCAGGCAGTGCATTTCAGGCTGGTGAACAGTGTTCGTATTGGTACCTCAACTCAATGGTTTGACTCAACCTACTATTTTGCTTCTTAGCGAGGGCGTGCAAGGAAATTTTGACATCATGACCTATATATAGAAAGCAAAAATGTACAGCTTCATCCAAGCCTGTTACTTAAATGCTTTTTCAAGACAAATTGGCAGTTGGCAGAATTTTGGGCATGGGTCCGTAGAGCTTGCACATGAATCCAGGTAGAGATCTTGACTATTTGATACATGCTTGATTGTGTTGGCTTTTGGGCCATTTATGTAGGAAAAAGGGGTTTGAAACAGAAAATACGTAGCAAAGGAAGGAGGAGAACCTAAAGGATGAAGGCTGAATGTGAAATACTTACTCCTGACATAGGGGTGTAGGCAGGAGGAGGGCTGTGTCCAATTTCACTCTAATAGGAAAGAAAAATGGAATGATGGATACGTAATAAGAGGTCACATGAATGAAACAAGTCACATGAGCTGTATGAGCTAATGGGAAGAAACATGCACATCAGTTAGATTTCCTAACTGAATCCAAAAATTCAAAGAATGCAATCATGGCAAATGTCTTACCGACATCAACAAGCTGTGTGCCTCACCAGTCTTAGGGAGGGCTACTGAGTTCCTCTTGCTGGGTGAGGGGCATGTGCCATGTTACACCTCCTGACAGCTGTACATCCTGCAAATGTCTCGTGTCTACTTTTTGGAAAGGCAGATTGTACAGTAAGAATAACAGACGGTGCACTCAACGTCAGAGGAAATACAGGGCAGTAGAAGTGCACAAAGCATCTAGCTCCAAGCCAAGGCTTCCTTTCCCAGGGACAAAGCAGGAGAGGAATAAGCGGGAGGGCAGGAGGGCGCAGGACTGTCATTAGACTGGCACAGCTAGCTTCAGTATCACAGGAAAAACAGCCCCTAAGCTTTGGTGAACCCACAGAGCACAGCAGCTCCTGGATTTCAAGACTCCAACGTGCCAGGGTCCTGCTCTCACCCTTCTAATGTTACCTCTGTATCACAGGTTAAGGGGTTTTACCGAGAAGTCTGGAGTATCCATGCAGAGATCTCCATTTTGATATTGGAGTGTCCATGAAGAAACCTTCATTTTGATATTGGTTTCTGGAACTGCCCTGTGAATCCTGAACTACTGTAACATCGCCATCACAGTGGCTGCATCTAGATCTATTACTGCTACTCAAAACTGGCCTGTTTTTCATTGAGGAAATGCTGATTTTTGGAGGAAAATAAAAATAAAACAAAGAGCCCTTTATTTTTCATGTGTTTTTCTACTGACAAAATGTTATTTTTGAGACTACAAGATCAGTTCTTCATAATTACTTTATTTCCCATTTTGTTTCAAAAACTGTATTGTATTTCCCTCATCTCCTAGCTGGGGGAGAGAAAAAGTCAGGGTTTGAAACAAGAAGGTCTAAACTTGAGATAAATTAGAAGGAAAAACCCACTGCCTCAGGAGAGAAGTCTAACCATGCTGAGAACACTCTAGTTCAGAAGATATCTCATTCATCAAAATCTGTTTCAAAAACATATCCACATCAAGAAACATATCAAAAGTAAAAGAAAAGACAACATGCATCCTCACACAGTAAGGTCTGGATGTACTACTGTCTTTCCCTTATAAACTTCTTGCCAAAACATCAGGATGGAGACGATGGTCACTGTCAAATGTCTTCCTTTATAAAGGAACGTTTTGCATTTTAGCAAAATACCTGCATCAGGAAAAACCTTAAAAGAAACCATAAACTTTTTTTAAGTGCATGCTGTCTGTCATAAGACCCTTTTCTGGTGATCAAAAATATGCCCATTTCCTTCTGTTTGAAATATCCCCACCGCCATTTTGTTCCTCAGATCTAGCACCCAGGATGTTGCACTGCAGACGACTTCATCTGCCTTCTCCTTGCCCTCTGATCTCATATTTACTCGAAATCAGGGAAGCTTTCTGTCTACTCCAAAAAGATGGGAGAAGGAAAGACTGAAGACAGGTAAGTAGTAAACTACGGTCCATGGAGGGTGGTGAAGATTTAGGCAAACTGATGATTACAGATAGGAATTCAGCGAAGAAACACGAAGCGGTGACCAGACAGAGTCAACACTCTCAACAACGAGGAATCCAAAGCTCTGCTGGGAATCCTCTACCTCCTTGTAAAGCTCCCCAGCTTCCTTCCCTCCCACCTGCAGCCTGTGAGACCCCTAAGAGGGGCTTTGCTGCTTCTGGTTTCCAAGGTGGCTACAGCCCTCCAGCCTGCCCGAGAGTGAAAAGAGCTGTAGCAACACCGTGTCAGTATTGTATGCAGGGGATTGGAGGTCGCTGCCCTCCGCTTTTCACAGACACTAAACCACTGACTGCCACCGCTCCTTTTCTCTTTGGTACTACACCGTGCTATATCACACACCTTTAATTTACGTCTTTCTGTTTTCACAGAGGCACTCCCATGAATTTCAACTTGTGGTTCATTGATTCTGGATGAATAAGGGGAGAGCTCTCTTGAACTACTTTTAGTTCACAGCCCACAGTGATCTCTTAAAGGTAACTTAGAAAAGCAAGTCTTTTGTCAACGGCCTTGACTTCAGTACACAGGGCTACGCTCCTCTGCCGTACACGTTTAGATGATTAGCAACCTAAAACTCCACTGTTCTAGGATGGCCACATTATCCATCCGTGGGCATGCTTTGCTCCACGCTCATCACAAAAGGCTAAACCCACCCTCCTATCTTTAGATCTTCTTGGCTGTGACTAACATTTAAATACATACCATGCAACTGTAACAACGTAATAATAGGCCTTCTTAGAATAGCCCTGTCCGAAGACGTCAGGAGAGAATGGACTAGAATTAATGCATTCATTGCTGGTTTTGCTGACAAGACCACTTTGCAGTCAGCGACCTGCCAACTAAGATCACAGGATTGGTATTTTCTTCTTGCCTCCCCTTTAGCTCTGTGCTAAACATGCTTGTCTTGCAACACCCTTAACACAGAACCTTACAGCCTGGCTCTTCTCCAAACCACTGGTGGTTGCACATTTTTTTTTAATTCTTTACTGTTTTTCCCCATGAGTTAATACCCTGTGGCCACTGTTCCAAAAAAAGGAGGCAAAGAAAACAGCTGTGGTGCCAATTAGTGGGGCTGAAAATGTGACATAATTGTTTAAATGTCTTCAAATTGCCTGCTAATTGCAATGTGATGTCACCATTTTGTAGGCTTCCAAGATAACTGCCCCCAGCCAACTCTTACTGGTCAGGACATGAATCACATCGTGAGCAGAAAATACATATGGAACTTACCAAGTAAAACTTAAATAGCTTGATTTGTATGTGTAATCCAATTTACTTTGTTGATTTTTTGTTGTTGTTGTTTCTGCATCTTAAATATGATCTTGAAAAAAAGAACTGATGTTCCTTTACTGAGAAGATCTAGGTTTATGGATTTCTGATCCTGAAATTCTGACCTGAACGATCAAGATCTCTAGCTTGTCGAGATGGACAGAGACTTCAGAGGTTGGTTGCTCAAAGGCCTTCACTACATAAGCCTAATTAAAAGGTCTCAACTTAAATACTAAAAAAAAAGAAAAGATGGATCAATAATCACCCCCTTTTGATAGTGTAATATGCATTATATCCATTAGCTCTGGAGTACACATATCCATCGACATTTAAACAAACTCTAAGCATCCTCCAGAAGGAGCCTAGCCTTTTTAACTGCCCTTGAGCAGCCCTAACCAGAAATGCCCAAGATTTCATTCTTTATATCACACGATTGGATTTTAGGCACAAACATGACATTAGGGAGAAAAGATAAAAAACACGCAAATGTCCCCTAAAGCCTTTTTAGAGGCCTTTCGGTATTAAATACCAGTGACATATCAGCTATTACAACCGCTAACATTTGTGTAAAATGAGCCTTGATAAAAGAGAGGTAAATAACATTTTTGTGAATATTGGCTTGTGTTGTTATTGCTTTCTATTCATTAATTTCATTTTCCAATTCCTTGCTTCTAAAATCTCCCAAAGGTAAATATCTCCTCGTTTATAGCAGGGACATAATATTTTCTGCCTGCATGTTAAACTGTAATGAAATCAAAGCCTTGTTGGGTCCTGCCGCTCCTATTTATGTAGTTGTGCGAATATGCCTCTGCCTTGTCTCTTTTCATTTGAGTCTACCGTCATGCCTGGAGTACGGCACCCAGAGCGGTGTTCCTCCTCCTGCCCATCCCACACCAGCCCTGCGGTGACCACAGCTGCCTCCAAACCCGTACCCACAGCAGATTTCAGGTGGAAGAAATGCTGAAGGTACTCCGCGATGTGATACTTCTGTGGGACTATGGGTGGTACAGGACTATCACCAAATAGAAAATAAATAAAACTTCATTTTACCGCATGATCTGCTACCCCTGTGCTTTGCTTGCTAGCACAGCCTCCCAACAGCACCCTTGCTGCTGCAGAGCCGGTTTTCCTTGTCCCCCACCAAGACGTGCACACACATTTGATGCATAATTATTACTGTCTCCTGTTCTTAAGCAGCCTGCTAAGCTCATGGCACTGAAAGATTTTTCTTTACGAAAAGCAAGGCTCTGCAAACATCAACGTACACACACATATGTTTGAACCTACTCTGATACTGCTCCTATCCACGTGAAAACCCAATTGCCTTTCATTGTCCTTCTGCTCTCGTATGCAAAAAGCACCAAACCACAAAATAAAACGCTCCCTCCTTCTCACTGGGATGCTCCTCACACTCCCTGTTCAGGGGCGTCTCATGGTCCATGCTTCAGGCAAATCAGCGATTATTTCTTTTGATCAAGCTCTGCAATACTTCTTTGTACCAGCTCAGTCCTGGGCCGTGTGCCTCCAGGTATAACTCACTTCCCTCCTTTCTCTAGAAACTTTTGACCTGATTTAAACCAAGTCAGCATCCAGGCTTGAGTCACCAAACCGCAGCCTCCCAACATACCAGGCTGAGCGGACCTTGCTGCAAGCACCAAGATTTCATCAGTTCTCTAGGAAGAAGAACAGCTGATTTATGCAATCGGATCTGAGTAATACGTTTGGGATGCTCTGCTGGGGCTGCAGGCAGAGCACACAGCACGGAGTTGTCCCTCCAGCCCCGAGCAAACTCCAGCTACATTTCAAGGGAGCAGCCTGGTATTTACAACTGATCTGAACTGAAATTCAAACAGGAAAGACCACCCCAGGAGAGCAGCCACCTCTGCTCAGGAGCAGTCCTGCTTCCCTCTGACCACAGAACTAACAGCTTACTCTTCCCTGCTTCAGAGCGCCACAGCAAACATGTCTGAGACAAAAATCAAAGGAAAGAAAAGACACGTACCATGAGATTGCTGTGTAATGTTAAAGAGAAATGAAATGTTGTTTGTATAGTAATAGCTAGAAGGCTTTGCAGACCTCTGGAGATTCCTGGTCCTAGCCCCTGCTCAGAGCAGGGCCATATATAAAAAGGAAGGATTAGATGCCCCACCGAGTCGCTACAGTTAAAACATGTCCATCCCTACAGCTCGCAGCACCTGACCCAAGTCTGGCATTCCTCACGCTCTCTCTTCTGTTCAGCCCGGGCTCCTGACCCTGCTTAAGAAAACTTCATTCCCCACTGGGCACTTGCCTCTAAGACTATGAAGAGAAGTTCCCATTAGCATCACTGCCAAGTGTCACAGCTCGGCATCAGGTACAGGTGCACCCTGCATCATTTCAGCACGCAGAACAACAATCACAGCATACTGGAGATGTACATCCTCTGAAACGGTTTGGGATAGGGGTGTGTGTCCCTTACACAAACAGCTGTGTGGCCCACCTGAATTCATGGAACAAGACAGGACACATATTTTTCCAGTGAGAGGAAAGGGGAGCCTGTTAGTCAACAACAAAAATAAAAGGTAGGAATAATATACACAGGTTGTGGACAGTAGCTATACAACAATTTACAATGCCTTGAGTTCAGTGGCCATAAAGTTCCACTGGGGATCGACGAATCGTTATTGGAAATCATGAAGTCCCACACCCTTTTCCAGCATTACCCTTTCTCAGAATGTGTGTAAACATTTTAACTTGAATGTTGATATGCAAGTATAGAAAAGAACGTAAGCACCATCCTGTGTTAGCTGAAGTGTTTGCTTCGGTCTCTGATGACCGCTCCTTCCACAATCGAGACACAAAACATCCAGTTTGGATCAGTGAGAGGGAAAAGCCATAAATAGAAGAAACAAGGAATAAGTCTTTCCTGCACGTGAATTTTTTCCGCACCTAAGTTTTCTTCTGGTCGCTGTTTGTCAGAAGAGAGGTATGATTTGCAGGCAGCCTGAGATCTAACTCCATTCACAAAGGCTGCCTGTATCATCTGGATGTGCCAGATCATGTCCTAGCAGGACGGTGGCTTTAAGTCATCCCTGAACTTGTTCAAAATCAGTACGGCGGTTTCACTGGTGTCCTGGGTTCAGGTCAGTAGTGACTTACTTCATAGCTTCAGATGACTCACTTAAATTTTCTCTTGCACAATTTTCTCTCCTAACAGCTGTTTTCAGACTTACAAACTCTTTTAGAGCCATCCATATGCAGTGGGATACCCAAATCTGAATCCAGCCTTCTTGGAGTAATTTAGTCTGAACTGTGAACACTAAATGGCATGTATCACCAACAAAACATGCCAAACAATCTTGGCACAGTGGTATAGGAAATGACATACCTAAATATTGCACAGAATATTTCCTGTGCTGTTACTGGAAAATACAAGACATACACCATATATTTTCAGTCTAACACTTCACCAAATAGAGGAGTCAAAGATTACAAGATCAATGAAAATAACCTGTTAAGAGATGCACGATGTGGCCACAAAACTCAGTATCCAGGCACACTGACAGGGAAACGTGGGTGAAATGCTTTTCCAACTCCTGTACCTGAGCTGGGAATGAAAGCATTCTCCTGCTGTATGGCATCAGAACCTCTCCCTGGAACCCTCCCTGTCCTCCAGACCTCAGAAACCTTTGTCCTTCCAACCTTCAGAACGGCTGGCAAACAGACTTCAGCTGGCACAACATATAATTTGATCCAAGCATGACACAAGAATGAAGATGGAAGAATTTATTTTCCCTATTATTTTGTACTAACACACCGTGAGTGTCCAACAGACAGGAGAGGAGGAAAAGAGACAGCTTGCATGTGTCTGTCCCTTTCAATCTCTTTTACTCCCATATCCTACCTGTCACCCATGACTAGCCTTCTGTCACTCCTTTTTTAATACACTCTCCAAGACGTTTTACAGGGAATGGCACCTTCTAACGCTGGGCCAATTCCCCACAGTTTGGAAGAGACAACATACCATTTCCTACCTACTGTAACAATTCCCTGCGGGAGAGAAGGGTCAAGGCGCTGCTCCTGCTCATATGCTGTAGCATCTGTCTAAAACACAGGAGCAGCAGCAACAGCTCCTTTTCTGTACAAACCTCAGGCTTCAAATTCCAAAACAGGGAAAGGATGGAGAATGGGGACCAAAACCACAACACGGTCATGATTTGTGATTGCGACATGGCAGACCAAAAAGAAAAAAAGAAGCGCACAAAAGAAAGCTGATGAGCAATACTCGGAGCAGCAGCCCCCTCCTATGCAGCACACTGCATTGCCATCTTCCCCAGTCTGTTTTATACAGTAATCAAAGGATATTCTGAGCCTCTCAAAATGCCATCAACCCTCATTGAGAATGAAATAGAGCACATCTCCACTGAAGCCTTTACAGCAGTAATCATTACAGCTTGCTGGCCTGAACAGGGAGCTCTTACAGACAAAGATGGGTTTTAAAAATAAAAAAGCCTTCCTAAAATCTGAATAGAAACTTGATGATAATCTCCCAATTTTATTATGCAAGGGAGAAAAGAAACCCATAATTGTGCACTCTTGGTCTCTTATAGCAAAGAATAGGCTTCTTGATGAAATGCTGAGTTGATTTAGAGCAAGGCTGAGGTTCTGGTGGCAATAACACACTAAAAGAAATAACCATCCAGCTGATTTGGATAAAATAATCATTTTTTAACATTCTAAATCTAAACTTCATCTGTGCCTCCTCCCACTTCTCCCCACCGCATCTTTTGGAGAGTCTTTTTATAGCTTTGAGATTTTTTTTTCCTTCCCCTACCGCAGCATTTAACGAGACAGACAGACTCTTTACTCGGGCTAACAAAGGGCATTTTAGGCTGTGCTGGCATTTATCCCCACTGCATGTGTGTTTAGAAGTACAGTATTTGGCATAGGATGCTTCAGAGTCCTCCAGCCCCCTTACGCTCGAAGCATTACCACAGGAGTCCCATTGCTGTGGGACTCCGTGGATGGCACTCTCGGGCTCGTGAGCCCCAACCATCGTGGGCAGACAGCTGCTTAAACGACAACTCCTTGGAGCCCTGCCAGGTGCATGTCCAAATCACGGCCCTTTGTATTTTCAGGTGCTTTTATTATTTTAAGAAAATCACAAATATGATTCCTCAGAAATAGGTATTTTTCACTAACAATTTCTGCTTCAAATCTAGTCACTGAAGGAAAATTTCCTCCCAGTTCTCATAATTATTTCCTGACTCTCAGTCCACTTCTCCATCTACTGAATTATGTAGAGTTGTTTAGCTTGCTGTTTTCCAAGAATGCCTCATCAGTGCACTGTAGAAATATTTATTACTTACTCTCTTTATATCTATTGACTTTTTTCTTTTCAGGAGAGAAAAGAAAATGGATCAGCTGTGAGCTCTCTTGACTGTTAACACAGCCAGCAGCTATTCATGGATGAAGCAGATGCTGCCTGATTTTAAACCAGTTTATATTAAAGCTCAATAAATTTACATGTCATGCATCAAGGTTTGAAGCAATATACAGCTACAGTCTCTTCCACCGATTCCACTGAGCATTAACTTCCAGTAGGTCTCACCAGGAAGTACTGTGAGGTGGTGATTTGTTATTAAATATATATTAAATTTGTAGAAATCAAAATGTCATCCAACACTTTTGGGAAGTCTGACTCGAAATCTATATGCCTGCCTTCAGGAGTCTGAATGTGACAGAAAACAGCTAACGCATTAAAAAATTCCTGATTTAAGGCACTTGACCTGCAAAACCATGAGGCAATTTGACAAGTTGCTCCTGATAACCTATTCAGGCTGAGAAGGGCTTCCTCCTTCAGAAATACCACCGATTTCAGCTGGCCTGGCTGCAAAGCAAGAAGCTAGTTCCCATAAAGCACTTTCAAATAATTCTCTGTGAAGAGCCCCGCATCATCTATGCTGTTTGAGTCCTCCACACTAATTTTTCTCCCTTCTCCTCTGGCAAACTTAGCACATTTTAAAAAGTTCCTTAAATACTCATATTCTAAATATATGTATTTTGTGAGAAGCTTTTTCATGTAAATTATTAAGACTGAAATAATTTTTCATCTAATGTATTTTACAATGTACTTTTGCATGTTTATTCTTACTACTTCACTCACCCTGAGCAATGAAATTAAGCTGACTAGTATCAGTTTGGGATCACCTCCTGCTTATTGTGGACAAAGAGGGCCTTGTGCTACCCATGTTTCCAACAACGACAATAGACACTGAAGAATTTCCCAGAAGAAAAAAGTTTTAGTAGGTGAAATATTTGTGGTGGTCAACTAGACACCACCAAAACACTAACAGCTACTGAGAACTGCTTAATGTAAAAGGCGGAGCAGAATAGAGAGGAGTCCCCTACTACCAGGACGTCATTAAAACTTAGGGAAGCAGAAAATTTGGAATTTGAGATCCTGACAGAGAGCTTGGTGGGACTTCCACAATTACCCTAAAGGTTTGATGGCAGCAACTGCAGTATCCACTATGCTGTTGCCTAGACCCTACTATGAAAATACACAAAATGTAGTATTTAATTAAAAACATATAGAATGGATTCATACAAACTTTCCTAACTAATCAAGCAGTTTTTCTAGAAGCAAGAGAGCTAATACAGCTGGCGTCAGTGTAATCTTCTGAAATGTTATGAAATGCTTTGATACAATGTCTAGTTAATTTACAAGTTCATCTGTTCTGGCACTGGAGATTTCATTGCAACACTTGCATAAGAAAGTGACCGAGTCTGGTAGAAAGGCAAAAAAATGACTACTAAGATTTATCACCTTTTAAGGAGAAAGAATTAAAGAAATGGGATAGAAATAAATAAAAAAGTCCACAACCTGACAGCCTGCAGTAATAAGCATCAAATTTAAGGAAAGATATGGTCATATTATTTTGGGGAAGATATTGCAGAAGCAGAGGGGTGGCAAACACCACAAACAAGCCAAATAAAAAAGGGACATCAGCGTTGTCCTCCTTTAACAACACACATATACAAACGGTACTATCCTACTCCGCCCCTTAGGCAGCAGAGATTTCTGATAACTGGCAGCTCCTTAATCGAGCACAGAAAAGGGTGCATGGCAGGCAGTAATAGGATCCAAATCCTGCTAAAGAGTCAGCGTTAACTGCCCAGTGAGACTTTTCTACACTGTCATGTATTTTCCATCCCACCCGATACAGTCAAGACAATCTTTCTAAAAGACAAACTCCACCTCAAACAGAATTTCTGCACTTGATGCAGAAATTAAGAGACAAGAGACTCTGGCCTACATTACGCCAGAAGGTTAGACAAAACGCTTGCAATGGCCCCATCTAGCCTTGATATCTCTTCACACAAATTACCTATTGACTTTGGGATGAAGCAGTTTTACTGCCATCAGCCCCACAGGGCCAGGACACACCTAGAGAAATAACTTAGCTTGAGAGCTTGGGCAGGAACAGTTAACTGCGTTTTCTTACAAAGAAATGGGAACCAGGAAGGCATCGATTGCTACTGGAGCCCTGGACACAAGGAGAATCATCGACAAACCGTGGCTCCCTCCTGCCGCTGCCTTTGCCCCGAGGAAAGGATGCTATAACCAACTGCTAGCTCTCCCCACCTGCAATGACAGCACCTCTCATACTACCTCAGCTGTGCTGGCACACTCCGAAGTGCCCCTCCAAACTCTGATTGCTCTCCAAAATCCCTCCTTCCAGCTGTAACTGAAGGCAGCGGTGCTGACAGTCCCCCACCTGCCAAGCCTGCTGTATTTCAGTACGTAAAGGAGGTCATATAAGATCTCAGATCTGATCTTCTACCACTGGAGCACTGCAGGTGCCTAAGAAATTCAGTCCTGTTACTTAAACCTCTAATAAAAGTCACTTAATTCTGGTAGTGATCCCACTGGGTGAATAGTCCCTATTGTCCATGACAAGCTCTGGAAGGAAAGATGCTATACGTCAAACTGATGCGAAACACACCTGAAAATCAGTAACAACCACCTCCTTTGTAATCTTGTGATTTGAAAATGGCTAGCTTTCAAATTTAGAAACCAGAGCAAGTTAATCATAAAGCAAGCTTCTTGCCTGGTTTCTCTCTGGAATAATCTTTTTATACGCAGGTATATATAGATGTTCAGCCATGAAACACTACCAGACCTCACGTCGCAGTAGGACTGCTGCAATGGCCTACCAGGCACTACTCAGGGAACTGAAAACTGGCTTTTGGCATACCAGAGTCTGCTTTAGCTAAGCAGAAGAGTCTCCCTGGACATACGAATTAGACATCTCTGAAATAAATAGCTTGATATTTAATTGCAGGGTTGGCAGGTGCTTCCATGATATATAGCGTATGGAATAAAATTACAGGGACAGTATCAGTGAAGTAATAAACAGTATAGACAGT
>NW_009605563.1:16374-30115 GCF_000690535.1 Cariama cristata | reverse complement strand
GCAGGAATTAGCCAAGGATTTAGAGCAAAAAGCATCACGGGGTACACAGAGTGCTTTCTGCATTAGCATTATCTCTGTGCACACAGGACAGTACTCCTTACAAATACCTGAATGAATCACCTAATGGCTGTGAATGTAGGACACTCGAGCACTAGCTGTGGTCCTATGCTCATGGAAACACTGCCGAGGATTCAGCTTATCTCCGAGAAGCACAGAGCTTCTGAAACTCCGTATTTCTAGAATATCTCTAGACAACGGAAAATAAAAGCTGGAAAAAGCTGAAGAGCTGAAATTGCAACTGAAGAGTTTCAGATGCGATGAAAGAATTCAATTTAGCTTAGGATGCTAATTTTTATTTAAAAGCTGCATTGGTCTCAGGCTGGACTTCATAACAGAGGGCACTGCTATGGGCTAGAGCGTGTGCAGGTTTCTGCTCCTGGCCGTACAGGTCCCAAAGACACGCTAGTTCGAAGTCAGTGTGGCTGGGATGGCAATGCTGAAGCTGTGTCTGAGCCTCGCAGCTTCATAAATCTCAGTAATCCCTGGAGGAAGAAGGATGCGACACTTCCCAGGGAGCTGGAAACTCCCTGGAAGGCTCCCTCTTTCCAGTCTTCTTTCCACGGGCTGCGGCTCTGTGCTACTAGTTCATAACCAAATAGCTTTTTTCTTCACGTGGGAGGGAGAAGGCAGGCAATGATTCACACAAACCTCATCCAGTGGTGCCTCTTCCAGGCAACAAGCTGCAAGGATTTAGGAACGAGATCACCCTAGAGAAACTTCAGAGCTTTCCTTAGAAAGTAAATACTCTTGTTCTTCCTCAGTTCCCTGACTTCAAAGCCTGAGTGTGAGGAGGCTTGCGATCTCCCTGCTTTCTTCCTGCAAACTTTTGTCCCCAGTAGAGCTGTCCTGCTGGAATGTTCAACTGAAGCTGTCGGTACCGTGCACCCAGAAAAGGAGCACAATACG
Source organism: Cariama cristata (assembly GCF_000690535.1). Classification (NCBI taxonomy): domain Eukaryota; kingdom Metazoa; phylum Chordata; class Aves; order Cariamiformes; family Cariamidae; genus Cariama; species Cariama cristata. Next base: position 29,149 of record NW_009605563.1, on the reverse strand, counting down.
CCGCCATCACATAACCGACTCTTTCTTCACTCAAACGACAAGCAGAACAACTAAGATGGGAAATGCAGTATCTTTCAGGCTTCTGATCTCTCAAAATGACATGAAGATCATGTAGCTCTTGTCTGTGTGTTTTCCTTCACCAAACTGCCTGGCAATTTCCCCATAAAATTTAACTTGCCAGACACAGTGAACACAAACTACCTAAGCTGGATCAATTCATTTGGCATCCACGGCTGCAGCAGCACCATAATGAGTTTGTGTAATATTACTATTCACTACACCAAACAAGCATAAATCACAAACTATCTAAAGGAAACACAAAGACAGAATGAGACAACTGCAGATAGAGAGCTCTGACAGCATTTCAATTCTGTGCGATTCTTGTAGCTGACATCCATCTGTACTGAACTATGCACAGCAGACGCACTATTACCTTAAAGAAGCTACTGTGTCTTTTGTTTTAAATCAACATGAATCTTCACTGGAAGAATACTTAATGTACCAACAACCAGAGTGCTTCAGAAAAACAGCACAAGTATGTAGCTTTCTGCACAGAGAGGAAACAAATGTACTACATCCAGAAAAAAACCTTTCTGCAAAGGAAACCAGGAGTGCTAAGATGCTACGGGGCTTTCAACTTGGCCCCAAGCCCCTACAGCAACACGGTGCTGTGGTCTTCCTGCAACCTACATGTACTCGCCTACATGGCACTACTAGCAGGACATTCAGGACATGCAGAATTGTTCGCAAACAAAGCTGAGACTGAAGCTAATCTGAGACACTGGACAAGCATCAAAATTCTACTGGTAATCCTGCTAAGGACAGGAGTCAGTCTCCAGTGATACCAGCAAGTGCTACTGTAAATCAGCTGGTTGTTCAATGGCAACTCCTTTGCCCACCTCTTTTGGCCTTAAAAATGACCCCTCTATAAAGAGGTTTCTACAATAAAGAAAAACACCATAAAGATGGAAGGGGTGCAAAAATACAGAGCTGGCTGCGAGTTTTCTGTCCCCCAGCTGCCCTCTCTGAGGTTACCTGGGTCAGACAACCTGGCTCAGAATCTAAAAACTTTTGGCAAAGGGTAATTCCAGATTTTTTTAAGTGTTAGATTGTCATATGATGCCAGAGAAAAATTCCCAGCAGGAAGAGTTACTGAAAGAAGGATACAGTGTCACTACTGTCGTTAAATTGAATTGCAAAGCAAAGCTCCCACTGACTTCAGTGGTACAAGATCACAGTCTCAAACCAAGATGGGAAATGGTGAGCTGTGGAGAGGAGACGTCACATGAAGAATGTGATGGAGCCTCTCTGTATGGCAAAATAAAGGCACGGGGTCTCTTTCTGCAGCTCTGCTGACTTCAAAGGGATCACATGTGTGCAAGCAGCTGCAACAGTGTGGTTTAAAGTTGGGCAAAGGCTGTGAGAAAGTTACTTGAATTTTCATATAATAATGGTAACAATAATAATAATAAATGCCTGTGTTTGCTTTCTGTGAATATCCCAGTGAGCATGTTGGCCACCCAAACTGCACATTTTAAATAACTTTTTCAGAATATTTACTCTAGGATTTTTGTTGGAGTTAATTCCCTCAGCTCTAGTGGACTCCTCTGCTCAGCTGGCACTAAAGACAGAGAGCAAAAGAACTGTTGAAAAGGCAAGTACATTCTCCTACTAATCCTTTCTCCTTCAAATATGCCCCAATGTTTCCAGCAAACGTGGCAGTGAGAAGAATATAGCAAACCTTATGGGTCTGACAGCTCTCTCAACCCTATGTTGGTGTAAATGGTAATACTCCACTGTGTAAAACTAAGCTACAGTGATTTACGTCAGTGTGACAATGAGCACCTTTCAAAGGTAACTATGGTTGTTTCCTTCTTTTCTCAGAAGCTGGCAGCAAAGGAAACAGAACCTCTCCAGAGATAGCTAGGAGTAAAATTGATTTATTTCAGATCAACATCAACATTAAAAATTAACTCTTGTTGCCATAAAGAGGAAGTTTCTTGTTTATTGCTAAATCATGCATCATCCCCCCTTCGCCGCCTTTCAGTGATGCAGGAGAAATGCCACGTGAATCCAGCTTAGCCAGTGGGACTACAACCCAGCCTCTTCCAAAGACCTCTCTAGTCTCCTTGCATCTAAAACCAGTAGCCATTTCCTTATAAGTTCACTGGATATTATTTAAGATCCGATTTTGTCTTTCTTATTCCAGAAAAGCACGGATTTACTCAGGGGTGGTGAATGAACCTCATGCAGTTTATGCTCAGAGCATGAATACTGACCCGGTTTATACACTCTTAGGTCCTTCGCTTACCTCTTCCCCTGCCTCACAAGGTGTAATCAATTCAGACCAGGGTATGAATTTGGAACTACCTCGGCTAAGGACAAATGTCCAAAAAGTTTTTAAAGCATGATGAATAAACACCAACGTATCAATGAGATTCCACTTAGTATTTAAAATACGATTTTCCACTAAAAGGAGCATGGAGAGAAAATAAAGAAAGAAACAAGTCCCTAAATACCAAATACAACTGATGTTTGTGTGAATGTCCTCACATTGGTAACGCACTTCACCATCTCTTAGTTTTGTGACAAGGGGTGGCCCTTGAACTGTTAAAAAGACGGAGCCAAGCACAGGAACAAGCAGAGGTCAGAGCTGCGGGTAAGTTGCTCAGGAATGAAAACAAATTCTGGAAACCTGAATTCAGGTTCCCCCCTGCAGCAGGGCTCCTGTGGCACTGAGGCTGAGGCATTTAGGACAGGATCCAATTCACCAGAGCTCACGCACCCGGCCTGAGACCGCTCTGGAGCTGTGAACAGACAGCCGATAAAGACACCCCAGAAAGTAACTTATCCTACTGTAAATGTCCAAGGCAGGCAGCAATAATCATCCACCGGACACACTCACTCTTCTCCAATGACACGAACTGAAGTCTAGATGAAGAGCTTAGACAATATCCTTATCCTTTTGCTGGTTAGAGTTACGTGAGCTGAATTCCACCTGAACACTCTCGGTGTCTTAGCTCCCTCTGTCAAATGAACAGCATTTCCTCCCCTGACGAGGATGGTATGAAGATCAACATGCTAAAATCTCTGATGTGCTCAGCAAAAACACTTGCTTGCAAAGGAGGGCCATGAAAGCATCACATACAAACAGGAAAAGGGGCTGGGTCTGAAATCTGGCTCCAGACACAAAAGCAGCATTATCTATATATTCCAGCTGCCCTCAGTTACATCAGTGCCAACCCTGTCAAGACAACAGGATTGCAGGGATGGGAGAATCAGAGCTATGCACCTCCTGGCCAGGATGATACACAACTGAGAAACAACACTGCTTGACTTCACAAGCTTCAGCTGTGCTTTCAGGACAGGCAGTTCAAGTCAAGCCTTTGTTCACCCAAGGCTGAGCTATTAATTTAGAATTCAGAGGCACAATGAACAGGGACCCCAGTGACAACATTTTTATAGTCACTCTCCTTACAATGGAAGCTTGCAATTCCCAAAGGCAACTCTGGCCTGTGTTTCATTACTGTACTTAAATCTCCACCTCTGCTTTTATAATAACCAGTATTTTCTGTCAGAGCTTGCTCTTACCCTGTTGGAATCAATTCTTGTCCTGGAGGTGTAGATGGGAGGAGGGATGTTGAATGCTTGAGGAACAAGATACTCTTCAGCATCCATCATATCTTCCAGGTCTTCCTCATCGAGAAGGTTTTGGAAGAACTTGCTGTCATTTGGGCTTGGGAGCTTCATACGATCATCTCCCTAAATAGGTTGTATTGAGAGAGGAAAACGGTCAGGAGACAGATTAATTTCCCAAACAGGGAACTTCAGCCTTCATGTCCTGGCAGCCAGGGACCACACATGCTGATTTGTTTGTTCTAAAGCACCACATCCACATCATTTGTTTTTTTTTTTTACTGGGAATATGATGACAGAAAGGGAATAACTGTATAAATCAAGCAAAGTCATTTTTTGGCATTTTTGCGAGCAAGTTTTTATTCTTTCTTCTCTCTTTTTTCCCATACAAGCTCAATTTCTGACCCAAGTTCTGTCAAGGCCTGATGTATTTTGTGAAGCATCTCAGCTATTTAGGCTCACATGGGAGTGGGGGGGGAATAACATGGAAACTGCTGTGTCTGGGTGTTTGTTTTACTTTAATTTGTATTTTTAGGGACTTAAGAGGCTAAATTTCCAACTCATCCATATGGAAAGTTCTGCAGAATGTAACAGAGCTGAAAGCAATAAAAATCAAACCAGGGAACAGAAGCAACAGTGATATGTATTTTTATTGAAATAGCTTCTACAAACGGGAGAGGCAAATCAGGGCTGCACTTTGCTTGGTGCCACAAAACATCGCAAAAGGCAGTCCATGCCCCAAACACCTAACAGCCCACGGAAATGATGCTAAACCTAACTGCATGGCTAAAGAATGAACTCCTACTCTGCAAAAATTATTACGCCATGTGTGGAATCCAGCAGGGAATGACAGTTGTGCTACAGGGTGCATACAGACCCGTTTAAAAGCTCTACAGCAAGCTTGTAATTCCTGATTGTCTCTAGGGGGAATGGGGAGTCATAATGGCAGAGATATCAGGGCAACAGAGTTACCCTGGTTTCTCCTCAGGAAGCACAAGGCCTATACTGTCTGCAAGGGTCACTGGAGAAGCAGCCTTACCGGATGAAATACCCACCAGACTATACAACGGGGGAGGGAAGGGCAGGGGAGAGAAAGGGAGGGAAGTAGTATTTGGAATCGGGAAACATGTTCTATCTAATGAAGTAATTTAATCAGACTGATTTTTCCAGAATCACCTGTATCAGTTGAACTTACAAATTAACACAGCAGGGAATACTGCAAAAGAAATTCCACATTCAGCACCACAAATCCTCTTGACTAGTATTTTACTTTTCAAATATATTTTACTTCTCCCCAAGCTGAAGGAGAATAGCGTACATTCACACTGTGCAATAATACACCATGAGCAGGCTAACAAGTCTACACAGTGAAATGGAACACCATACAGTGAGACTAGCATTAGACCCAGAAGCAATCAGGAGCCATAAAGTGGCAGTGACCATACTTTTGGAGGTTCTTCAGCTAGGAATTCTGACATTAGTCTGAAGCTAAGGACCAGCTGGATGTGTCTCTGCCCTGTACTCCATGATATGAAGCAGATGCAGCATGAGATATAGCATGAGAGCATCATTACCTGGATCAAACTATTTCCATGCTTTGGTCTCTGGTGCTTCAACATCACCTTACTTCTTTTAATTTTTCATTTTCATTTGAACTGCTCACACACTTCTAAGGACCTTACCAAATAGTCGGATTCATTTCTGTGACTTGAGTCTGAGTTGTAACACACACATACATAACTCTAAGCTTCTGCAGAACGTAGGAGTGCAAGGACAAAGATTCCCACATACACCTGTACGCTGGGCATGCACAGCTCCAGCTAGCTGTAGTCAACAGATACAGCTATATTGGTATTGCCCTGCTGCCACCGTGAAGTTTCATGTGGTGTGGATCTATCGCAGGGATTGTGAAGCACTACAGAGCCTAGACAGTCTAAGGAGGATGCAGAGGGAAGCTGCTCTCTAGCATGAGAGGTACCAATGTGACACCACTCCCCGTCTTCTGAAAAATCTGTACGTTTAGGCTATGAAAAGAAACTTCCTTATGATCTCAGCAGTGCAGGGAAAAGTCTCCTCAGGATAATACCCTGAGATTCAGCCTAAACAACTGTAGAGTCAAGCAAGACCTTGGTCTGAAGTAGGTCCACTGTCCACTTACAGACAAATCTTGTCCTCAGTTTCATATGAGAATGAAAATGACCAAGCGGCTTGCAAAGCCAGATCTTGCATATGTACTCAGAAATACAAGCTTAGGAAGCGAATTTCATCTTATTTTATTATTATTATTTTTGAGATACTGACACTGGCCATTCTACTTCATCTTGCATAGTACTGTGGTCACTGTTTGCTTTCAGTTCAAGAGCACCTCGAACATAAGAGATTCAAAGGCAACCCTCGTAACAGTCAGGTTTGGCAGACCGAATTCTTTTTTTTGTCTCCCCTGATGTTGCAGAGTTGCTTACCTGAATTACTAGGTATCTCTGAGGGTCTCGAGCCATTCTAGAGAATTCAGCAGCCAGCTCCTTGAATTTCGGCCGACTGTCAGCATCAATCATCCAGCCTGGCAACAGATGGAAGATGAGAAAGAGAACAGTTAATCGTCGAGGCAAGAAATCATTCAGTTTTTTAAAATGCACAAGTTTAAAGTCCCTGATGTCCTTGATAGCTCTGGCCTAAAGAAAAGTTGCAATAAAGAGCCCAGAAGAATGGAAAGCTAGAACTCTATGATGCATCTAGAATGGAAAATATCTGGTCTTGGCCAGAGAAGACTAGATTGTTCCACACTGCATGGATTTCTTCTTAATTTGCTCTGAGCTCCTGTTCCCCATCCCCAAAACAGACAGCAACAATGCCTTGCAATTTTCTGTGTCTATCTTGCCCATTTAGATGATAGCTCTGACTGTCTTCTATTATGGATGTGCCCAACCTCTCACATAATGAATCTGATCTCATCTGAGGCTAGTGGGTTTACTACAAAGTTACTACTAAATACAATTTTACTTTAACTGACCTACCGTTCCACAGTGACTTAGATTAAAGAGAGCTGTTCAACAGATCTACAGGATGACTGATCTCGCATCCACCTTTCAGGTAATTCTGCATTCACGTGTCTGCATCATTAACACAGACCTCACACAAGGCATTAGATGCTATTTTAATTGAGTAAGGGTGATTCTTTTGTCCTTCACTCTCCAAGAAACGTTCATTAGAAACAACAATTCTCAATCTCTGCTAATGCTTTCTGCAAAACAAGCAAGTAGTATAGACAGTCACCACCAGCAACCAGTTTATCTCAGTGTCAGCTTTTTCTAATGGAAGATCCTATCAGCGGCTTCCCAAGAACATGTCCTCATTTGCCAGGGAGCTCTAAACGAAGCAGGCCTTATCTCCTTTCTGCCATTTAACTGAAGAAGTGACCAATGCAGGAAAAAACAAAGCTACTATAGTTTATAAAGAATTTCACACAAATGTTACAGGACTAAGTCTGTTCATCTAGCTGTAACTTTCTGTCTTCCAGAATACCCCATCTACTAGGACTTCCTTTTGTCCATTGAGATTCGCATCATACTCATTAGAAATCCTATCAGATGGAACATTTTTGCACTCAACCAGCTTGAACCCCTTGCACTATTCAGACAACTTCCACACCTGCAAGCACAGTACAATTGTTTTCAGAAGATACATTATTTACCTCTTCTAGTTTTCTTTTTTTTTCCCCAGTGTTTTTGTGTACAATGCAAAAGGGAAAGGACTCTGTAAGATGGATGAGATATCTGTATGTTAATCTCGCTTAAATTAAGTCAGAAACACCAGAGAGACGTTCCTAATTCTTTTTAAATTAGAAGCATAGCCTTGAAGGATACTGTCACTAGTGGGGGTACCGTGGAGATAAAAGGGTAGGAAGAAACCATGTGCAGACTGTTTTCCTTTTTTGCTGAAGTAAAAATATTCATAAATTATTGTACTGGACAAAAAATGATAAAAAATTATCCTCTCTGTAGCATTTTTTGTATTAATTTAATTTTACTTTACTAACAATAAAACATTAATGCTTTTTTCCCTCAATATTTGGAACCAGCATTTCTCCTCATAACCTTCACTGACTGGGTATCCGTGTACCATAATTATGTTTAATACTATCTTTTTTAACATCAAAATCAATTGTCATGGAAATGACAATGGTTTACAATAACAATCATACAATTTTGACTTCACAGCAAGAATATGAGATACTATCTGACAGTAATAAGAAGCTGAGCTAACTCAGCCCTTCATGGATAAATTAATATCTTCTGCAATTGCAAAAAATATGCATACAGTATTTAAATGGAATTTACAGTATCTTGGGAAGCTTTTGTTTTGAATTTGAAGCAGCCTGTCCTATAACCCAGTACTGTCAGAGACTATAGATGCAAACATTCTAAAACAGCGTCCCTCTTGCACCGAGCACATGGATATTAAAAACGACAATTACTTACACTTCACCATCACCATATAAACATCAATAGTGCAGATTGGAGGTTGGGGCAACCGCTCTCCCTTCTCCAAGAGGTCGGGGATCTCTCGAGTTGGGATTCCATCGTACGGCTTCCCACCAAAGGTCATAAGCTCCCAGATAGTGACTCCTAGACAGAAAAACAGAGTGTTAATATTTGAGGTCATACCACTCAGACTCCTTCACAATTTGTTACAGTGCATTATTCTGGCCCAGTTCTAGACTGCAATCTCTTCTTCATTACCAGTGCCTGTAAAAACATTGAAGTTGTCATTTAAAGAGCTCCAGAAAATGGTGAAAGAGTTCTTTGTGTTAATTTCAAAAGCAACTTCCCTCATTTTTGTTTGTGTAAGAAGTAGCATGATAGATCTGAGGCAGTAGAGGAAGGTGTAGGACAAACAATTGGTGGTAAAGTAAATAGTTGCAATAACAAAAGTATGCATCCCTCTCTTTTATCATATCAAAAGGGAACATGAATGAGTAAGGTACTCTATTATTTTAAGGGGAAAAACTGCAGATGTTCCCTAACTTGGAGCATCAATTTCCCGCAAAGGTATGGCACTGAATAACATTATGTCATTGGCTTTGCCTTTTAAGGCATTTGCAGCCACTTGTATTTTTTTTTCCTTAAATCACCTTATGGATTTCACTTATGATAGCGCTGTGCTACAGAACCAAGATTCTCTTTTTGAATAGCCATAGGATTTGTTTTGGCATCAGAGCTGGAAATAAAGATTATATATTATAAGTAACAGAATTTGTCCCCAAACAAAATCTTAAATATTGAAAATGCTGCTCTCACACCAGTTTCTTTAACTTTTATTTTTATTGCAAAGGTCATTTTAATCTCGTCCCCAGATTAGTAACCATATTTTGCCAGCTGTCATGCTAATGTGAAAGATGATCGGCACAATTACCATACTTCTAAAACACATATCTATTTCACCCTCATTCATCTCCCTGTTAATATTCAGTAACTATAACTTGTCAATTGTTTTTGGTCTTGTCCTCGCTGATTATGGATATTCTGGGCTTCCTGCATTTAAAATGAGTTTCTTAAATGGAGGCATATTTTTTCCTAAGTGATATGGGGTGCACAGAATTTAAGGAGGAACTTTACATGATCAATTTAACTCTCGTCCGTTTTTCTCAGCTGAATAGAAGAGGGCAGGGAACCAATCACAGCAAACAGTGTCTTTTGCTGCTACCCACAGGTAAAAGTGAGTAATGAATACAATTGTACACCGTTTTGTTTCAAAACGATATGGCAACAGGAAATGCAAACAGGAGTCCTTAGCCCTAGATACTGCTGAAAAATTCCACTTACACAGGTATACATGATTTTAATAGTAATAGCTATACTAGATAAAAGGCAGACAGCTCAGCAGATGTGGCACAACAGCTCATCTGGATAACAGAATTAACAATAGTAAACGAACGTCTCATTTCTCAAATGTGACTTTTATTTTTGGTATGTGTGGAGTCCACGTGAGCTGACCTGCCCAACCAATTCCCAAGTTACCTGTGAAATTACATGGATGCTTGTTTTAGTTAGCTTGGCGAGCTCGTCTCTTTCTTTTCTTTCTCTTGCTGTATTTGCTCTGTATTATGACAAATTCCCTTTTATCTGACTGTAGGTACAGTAAGTCCCATAAGGCTGAAAATGTTTTTTGACATTCATGGCTTTTAGAGTTAAGATTTTCAAAGGACTGCTGAAAATTATGACCTGCAGCTGTACTGTTATGAATCTGTGGCTGAGCTGAAAGAGGCCTTCTTCTGTCGTAATAATCAGCCAAACTGCTACTAGACCAGACCTTAAGGCAGTCATCCCAGCAGGGACATCATGATAATGTATTTTAGTGAGCAGGGAAGTAACGCAGGAGACAAGTGACGATTGCTGTTTAGAGATACACATAGAAAAAGGAAAAAGGAAAAAGGAGAACTAAAAGAGAAAAAGAAAAAGAGAAAAAGAAGAAGAAAAATAAGAATAAAAAGAAGAGAAAGAGAAGGAGAAAGAGAGCAAAACCCACAGGAATTACCTCCTCTAGGAAAAGAGGCTGTCTTTAATATAGTAACACAACTTGGTTTAATGCTTTACAAGAGACAAACTTTTAAACTAATCACATGAAGATTTACCATAGCTCCAAACATCACTCTGATGGGTAAATTTTCTGTAGTGTATGCACTCCAGAGCCATCCACTTAATCGGCATCTAAGGAAAGACAAAGAGAAATGTAACCTTAGAAATATAATATTAAAACAATACAGATAGATTCTGTACGTAGACATCAGCTTCCTCCCATTTCGTTTTTCAACTGCGAGCTTCAAAAAAAAGCGGCACTACCCAGTAGAGGAAATGGTTGCTCCTGCCCTCTAGGACAGGGCTTATGCCTCATGAATGCGGAGGTGAGAAACATGAACCAGTTGTCTGGAGAACTTCTCATACCACCCAAATTCTACTGATTCAGATGTAGTGGAACAACTCACTTTTCCATCATACCTGTGTAAAGATGGGACCAACGCAAAAATTACATCCAGTTCCCCTAAATCTGAAGTGCAGCAGAGAAGCTCTTTTGCCTCACCAGTTTGCAAAACCAGACACTGCTATTTCAATTGCTCTCTAATGAGCCTAGTTAATAATGCAGTGTCCATAATACTTCACAGTCCACATAACCATCATCAGGGTAAACAGGCAATGGGGAGAATTTACAGTGCTTAATTTCTAACTCCTAATATTTGTTAGGAACTTAGCGTTCCCAGTTCTCTGTATCATTACTGCAGTGAGAAAAGTTGCTCGTGAAAGCAAGTCAAACGTCTCAAGTCAGCCTCCAGCTGAGAATCACCCTTGGGGGAAGCTCATCTCTTCTGACAGAGAAGGGTGTAGAGGCAAACACAAACCTAGGTTTGGCATAAGGGTCCCCCCTCTTGAGTTCGTGTTAAAATGAGATTCATGGTGTTTCCTACTCCTGAGCTGGGCCTGTAAGGCACAACCCTGCAGTCCGTTAATTTCTAATGGACAGACACTTAACAGATTTTTACCTGGCATGGACTTGTATGGATTGCCTCTAATTTGGAACTATGGAAGATGTACTGGAATAAACCAAAGAGATATGTAACTACACAGAAAATCTGAACAGAAGGTAGGTGTAAAAGCAGAGGATGTGTCTTCATTCAAACCTTTATGAAAATACCTTCCACAAAGTTGACTAATGAACACAACCTATACAGTTATGGCAAAAATAGCACTCTTTAATAAAGGTTGGCTTAGCACTTGCAAAGACAGTTCATCCTCCTCCACCAAACTCAGCAGAAGTGTATTGCTTTCATTCCCATTAAATATGACTGGGTTGTTCCAAACGTGAACAACTGCTGAAGGAGCAAAGCTGTGTTGTTCATCATGGGATAACTCAGGTTGGAAGTGACCTCAGGAGGTCTCTAGTCCAGCCTCAGGCTCAGAGCAGGTTCAGCTATGAAATCAGACCAAGTTCCTCAGGGCTTTATCCAGTCTGGACTTGAAAACCTCCACGGATGGAAACTGCACCACCTCCGTGGGCAACCTGATCAACTGCTTGATTGTCCTCATGGTGAAAAAGTTTTTCCTTTTATCCAGTCTGAATCTCTCTTAGCACGCTCTCAATACAACTTTAAGCTGCAAACGTCTTCTGGATTTCACAGGATGCTTCTCTGGAATTGGGAAGTGATACATCTGATGTGTAAATCCTACTCCAGAAGTCCCAGCAGTGTGATTGGCCTCAAGTCCAAGACACCATCTAACAGCTGCCAGGGAACAGCTGGTTTGTAAGGACCAGCTCATTTTCTGTCATTCACTGGCTGATGGAGGGAAGAAGCAGAGGGGTTACTAAAGAGGGGATGAGAGAGCTGAAGAAATCAGGGAAAACTGCCAAAACTCCACCTTCCCTGCCAGGAGGTCTCGTTACTGGGGAAATAGGAAAGCACCAGTGACTCCTTTCAAGCTCTTCACCTCATTGACTGAAATGCTGATGTAATCCATGCAACAGCTGCCAAGGGCAGCAGCCACACAAATAAGGCAGCAGCCCATCCAGGAGAAAAGCACACACTGGCAACAGCTCTTTGTCCCAAACAGGGCATAACCAAGCACAGAAAAACAAAGATAACAAGCAGACAGAAGGCAAACTGAACATTCAAGAAAAGGAATAGTGGGAGAGGCAGAATCTCTTGGGATTTTGTGGCAGGTTGAAATGTGGAATTTCAAGATGTTCAGGGAGCAGCCAGCAGCAGTATGTACTTACAGCCCCTACTTACAGCCTGCTGGATTTCATAATGCATTAATCTGAAGGCATGAGAAATGAGGTGAGGCACTATATGGATGTTGTGTGGTATGCTGAAAAGTAATATGGGAAAATGTCTGCTTTTAAAATCATCCTCAAGCTAGGTTTTTAGTGGTCTGGCATTCAGCATGGTATTGGAGATGCAGATCCAAGAAATAGCACACGCAGGCTCTTCCAAGGTAATAGAAGACGTGGCTCTTTGCTGAGCATATGTAAACTTTCATATGCTACAAATACAAACATGTTCTGTGGTCTTCCTTTTTGCTTTCTGGAGAATTAGTGGTTTGGGAAAATAGGACTGAAAGTTATTGAGGTCCATCCTGACCAGAGAAAG
>NW_009605563.1:0-16343 GCF_000690535.1 Cariama cristata | reverse complement strand
TGGGCTTGGAAGGAATTCCCTAGAACATCCGTCAGTCGTTGAACTGACTTCAGAAGTCTTCAAAACAAGACTTAAAATGGAGCATATGAACAAAACCTAACTCTGAGTGTGAAAACTGTTCAGACAATTATATTTCGGCACCTGGAGAAGCTCACTGAGCAAAAAATGAGCAGCTTTTATGTTTGCTGTCACAACACAGTTCTTCTAGAAGACAGGGGTTTGCTAAGTCACTGACAGACTTTCTTAACATAGCTAATAGTCCCATAGGGATACACTGCCCTAACTAAAGAGTAACTTCAGGAGGTTTGTCACAGTGTGATACATCCACTTCCAGATGTGTTCAGTACTCACCTTCCCTCCATCAGCATTATACTCCTTTTCATCCCCTTCCAAAAGTCTGGCCAAGCCAAAGTCAGTGATCTTCACATGGTTTGGTGACTTCACCAAGACATTACGGGCTGCCAAGTCCCGGTGGACAAGTCTCCTCTCTTCCAGGTACATCATTCCCTGAAGGACAAAGAACAGCAAAATAATCTTAATGATTCTTATGTGATTTTTTAGAACTACTTTTCACTGTTGACATGTAAAATTTCTGGTTCCCTTATTAGTATTCACAATAAGAAAACGGCCTAGAGGGCAGAAGTTCAACACTGCCCTTGCTCTGAGCAGGAGGTGGGATTAGATGACCTCAGGTTCCTTTCAATGTGAACAATTCTATAAGATTATATGGTAATTGCCAAAGGAAAAAAAAAACAACAAAAAACCACATAGATATCTCCTTTGCTCCAGCGAGTTTAAAATCTGGAAACATACAACAAAGAGAAGAAATATTACGGACCTTATTTTCAGAGAGGAAATCTGAAGACGATAAAAAACAATCAACTTAGAGCCCCACAGAAATTAGACCAGACTGGGAAACAATCCCAGCTCTTCTACATTCCAGGCAAGTGTCTTCAATTCAAGATGAAGCTTCTTATCCATCTCCAAATGCGTTTTAAGTTGGACACAAATTTTCACTACCCTCAGTGGATTAGAAGGAAAACAATTCTTTATTCCAAGTGCTGCAACACACTTGCCTTTTCACTCCCTTAAAATTTTGCACGTAGTAATTATAATAAGACACTAGATCAATGGTCATTTTTTTTTATGAGCATACATATTCTGTTAGAAGTACTTTTGTTAACAAGCCCATCCAGCTGCCTTTATAGATAAGGTAACATACACTCAAGCTGCTTGGCCTTAACCTTATTCTTACTCTGATGAGAGACTAACCATCTACCATCAGTATGGAAGTTTGCATGATGCTTTGTGACACTGAGATGAACACCAAAGCTTGGTCTTACTAATTATATGACCCGCAAAGGATAGTCAGGCAGCATTACAAGCCTATAATTTCATTAAAAGGTATTTATGACATTAACCATCATTATAAGAACCTAGAGATGAAATTACACACTTGATAATTACCCTTTAGGTATCTCTTAATGTATTAGCTCTGTATAATATATATGGTAATTTTAAAAAGTCATTGCTGAATACCAAAGAGATCATATTATCCCATTATACAGATGGTAATTCAGAGAGTCACAGGTAGTGATTAAAATAACCAGATTACTCAGTATCATGGGCCAGATTTTATTCCCTTTCACAGCATAAGCAGCTCACATGTACCTATGCCCATATATACCAGGAGGACAATACGTATGGGTAAGCCATCACTCCCCGTCACTGGGCCAGAATGTAACCCTTTCTTGACAGAAAGTGGATGTCTTTACAAAAAGCATCAAGTGGAGCTCTGAACTGCTGTGGCTTTTAGGTGAAAAATTTCAGTGCAAACACCGCTAAAAGGTTTGAAAATATGTGGGAGAACATTTGGCATAAATACTATTTCATTTTTAATGTGGTAGGCTTTGCTGCAGTCAACATGACGGTGGTTTGAAAGGGGGCACAGGGACTTTTTGGCACAAAGCAAATGGAATTATTTTTTAAAAGCATGGCCAGTTGAAGCAAACACGCCCTCCTGTTGGCTGGGATAGAGTTAATTTTCTTCCTAGTAGCTGGTACCGTGCTGTAGTTTGGATTTAGGGTGAGAATAATGTTGATACCACAGGGATGGTTTAGTTGTTGCTGAGCAGGGCTTACCCTCAGTCAAGGACTTTTGAGTTTCCCGTGCTCTGCCAGCGAGGAGGGGCACAAGGAGCTGGGAGGGAGCACGGCCCGGACAGCCGACCCCAACCAGCCCAAGGGATATTCCATACCATAGGGCGTCATGGCCAGTATAGAAACTGGGGGAGTTGGCCGGGAGGGGCCGTTTGCTGCTTGGGGACGGGCTGGGCATCATGTGTCTTGGGTTTTATTCCTCTCTCTTTGTTATCTCCCTTTCATTACAATTATCATTATAATTATTGTTATATTTTATTTCCATTATTAAACTGTTCTTATCTCAACCCACAGGTTTTATCTTTTTCCAGTCCCTGTCCCACCAGGGGCGAAGCAGGGAGGAGTGAGTGAGCGGCTGGGTGGTACTTAGTTGCCAGCTGGGGTTAAACCACCACAACAGTGAGTCAGTCACACAACAAACACACCATGAAACCAGAGGCACAAGAATTACCATCTGAAGAAATCCAATCAGGAAAAGACAACACAGTCAATAGCAATGACGTCGTGTAATAGAGGAAAAGCAACCACAAAAGTGGCCCTGTAAAATTCAGACAGATTGGGAATTCATATAAATCCTGCTTCACATCTCTAACTGAACAGTAACCAGAAAGGGCTTCAAGGCAGTGTCAACGTTGCTCATAGCAAGTACTCTGGGAAGTAGGTGGAGTACAGCAACCTCCTGGTCTCACGTCCCTGTCCCCGGCGCTCTTGCAGCCAGCCTGCTGAGATGTCTGCAGGTAGGAGTCAACTACCCTGTCTGGACGTGCCTCAGGAAGCCACTGAGAGAGCAGCATGCCCTGGCTGTGTTGGGCAGAACAGGGCATGCCGGGCTCTGCATACTTTGTGGAGCGGTCTCTGGCCTACAACCACATGTTCAGCTTTGCTGCTCTTACAGACAGTGAATCTAATCTTAAGGGTGGCTTCAGAGTGCCCTTAAATATACCGCATAGTCGTTCCTCGCACATCTAAAATTATGCTGGTCCTTTGCAGTTCCTGAAAGTGCTGCCCTTGAAGCCAGGATTGCCTTCGTGCAAACAGATGGGTGCCCTTGTGCTTCCTCCAAACACTTCTCTGCTGCAGCTCACAATCTCTTCCTCCACCTTTCACAGCATTAAGCACCTCTCTTCACTCTTGCACCTTGCACTGCAAAAGAGCTCCTCCCCAAACAAAAAGTCTCAAGGTGCTCATTATGCTTCCTTTCTACTTAGTTTAGGAAATATTTCAAATTTTTAGAATGAACAGAAATACTTCTAAAACATCTTAGATTTGAGGTAACTTCCAATATCCTTATTTGGTCAAAATTCTCAATATCTCAAAATAATGTGGGGCTCGGGGGGAGAAAAGAAAGGTCCAAACCTGCCAACAGATTTTTTGTGGGCAGAATCTGGTAAGGACACAAGAACCCAGAGAATTTGATGAGAGATTTCTATTCGTATCAGAATACATTAGGCCAAAATAAAATTGTCATTTTTAATAGATTCATTTGCACCTATCAGCACTGAAATGATATGAAGATATTGCAGATTTCTTTTGGCAGAAATGAAGAAATGTAATTTCCGTCTTGTTAAAATCAAAACAGATGACTTGTACCAAGGCCTCAGTGTCCTGCCTGTAGCTAACGATGGCAGGAATGGATGGTAAGGCATCCAGAAACATCCTTCATTGGAAGAGTTAATCAATCAAACCCTTAACCACGCCTCCTTCGTCTTATTTTACCTTCTCTAGATATTTAATTTCCAAGCACTTTTTAAAGATGTAGGCTAACACTTTAGGATGTTTCACTGTTTATTCTACTCATTCATTCCCATTTATTTCAATCTTGTCCTATTATTTAATATCATCTTGGTAAGTTTATATTTTATTCAAACTAACTCATACTCTCACGAACTAGAAAGATATGTAATCACCAACTTGAATACTGCTCCTAACCAATAACACACCTGGTTTTCTTTTCCACCCTGGTTTTCTTTTCTATCCAGAAAGAGGGTAGAAAATAGCTGTCTGTGTATCATTGTACTTACAGTTTACTTCACCTCTGTCAAACAAGCTTCTCAGGGCTTTTTCCCACCTGTGTTATCTGCAAAGCTAGAAACAACCCATGTAGGGTTGACAGTTACAAAATCCTCTGCAGGTCCACAACCGGCAGAAATGTAAATCCTCTTAGGAATACCCAGTGTAAACATGTTTGATTTTCCTCATACCCCCTCAACAAGTTTTAAAGGTGGACCGTGGCAGTGTAAGAAAAAAGGTATATAAATGTATATATTTTCAATAAATGAGATTATACAAGCAGAAGGAAAACAAACTAAAAATGGAAATCCTACAGTATTCACTGTAGCAATACTGTCTAAACATACACTATGCCAAGAATCATCACTTGAAGGCATTTTTGAACCTGGCAGGAAAAGTGATCTATATTAATCTCTCCTTTTTTACATGACACAGACGTATGATACCAAAAAAAATGCCACCACCACCCAACAAGCCCATGATCAAATATCAAGAGGACATTTTATGAGAGTTACAAGACAAAACTACAAGTGACCCTAGACTGTGACAATGGAAAGAGATCTGTTTGTAAAAATGACACTTTAAAGCCCGACCCAAAAGACACTACACTGTGCCATTTGCAGTGTGATATGCGAGGCCGGGGAAATGAAGCGCCCTTCAGGACTTGTCTAAATTAAAGCTATGCAGATCCCATATAATTATCAAAGTATAAAACGTCCAGACAATAAGAAAACTCATACTCTAGTATATGCATAAGAACATCCACAATAGGCTGGGACTTTTATGCTGAAACCATCGAGAGGAAAAAGTTCCACATTAAGCCTTAAGGATCAGTTATCCCATTATCTCTGAGCCCAGATTCATCTCACGCCAACACAAGAATCAGCCATGACCTACCCGTCACTGACACTTCCTCATCACAGTCACGACAGAGGTTTCTTCACAGCGAATGTCATTAGAAATGCAATTACTGCTAGGATCCCTTAACATAAAATCACTCTCTGAATCAGTGCCTAATGCTATTAAGAAGTCAAACAGCCACTGCAAACAGCTGTAACACAGATAAGTTGAGGAAACCCCTCTGGAACTTCAGGATGAGCGAAGAAGAGCCTTTTATCTTTCACAACCTCACCCCTTACCCTCACCCAGTACCGGAGTCACGTACGAAGACAAACCTGGGCTATATGGATCTTTACTGAGACACACATAGCAGTAAAATCGCCTGTACCCTAGAGCCCTTCTACCCCTGTGTTTGTGCAGCTGTGAAAATGCAAATTCTCCTTTCAGAAGCAGACACAAACGCCCTCGCCAGGACTTCGATTGGTGTTAAAGGTCTTTTATCCTTGCCTACACGATTGCTAACCTGACCTGCCCACGTGCTCATACATTTCATACAAGGCTTGCAACAGCACCAGGGAAACTATTCGCAATGCTGAGGGGTAGAACAGGCTTGTAATAAGCCAAGACGGCTTTGTTCAAAGAAGGGAGGTGGTCAGGAAAGATGTAAATGGTCACTAGGAGCTTAACACCAGGGAGAATTTCCTGCCTGTCACTTTTCAGCCTGGATAGTTTTCTAGGTGATAACTAGCGGGAAAAAAAATCAGCAGTTTTACTAGCTGAGGTGAATCCTGCTCTCTACCCATCGGTTTACTCTCGGAGCTGGCTAGAAATAACAGAGAACAAAACCCATCTTGTTGAACAGACTAAAAGTTAGTCATTAAGAGCGATAAAAGAAGAAAGTCTTTCCCAATTTTATTACGGAGTGTTTGTGAAGTCTCCGAGACCATGGATAGACGGATTGGGTATAGGCATTTCAGGTACGGTCAGGTATGCTCATGCTCTTTTTACAAGAAAAATGGCAGACCTCAAAATGAGATAACACGTGCCAGCAACCAACTGCAGTGGGACAGTGGAAAGGAGACTCATGTCTAAAAATCCACGGGAGGAGAGAAGACAATGAGGCGGGACAGCTTTCTGATCTTTCCAAGTGCTGAACTGCAGTAGAAAGTGTTAAATTAGGTTCATAAAGTATTAGGACTTCTGGTGCTGCAGACATCTACAGAGGAGTATCATCAAAGGCGGGCCGGTGGTGGAAATAAAAGAATAAAGGGATGTTTTTAAAAAGCAAGACGAAGCTTTTCTGGAAAGTTATGGGTTTGTCCCCTGGTATCTCCTGCCTCTAAGACATGGTCATAATTTGCTGTTTTCTTACTTTACTACCAGTGTTACTTTCTGCTGCTGTCATTTGTCTCCCAGTTCCTGAGGGTAGTTTTTGAGCACAGCCTCCATTTGTACAGCTCAGAGTGTAAGAGTTGCAAGCACAGACTGTTTCAGATGCTCTTGTTTGATTTCCTTCACTTTTCTGGACTGCTCAGAGTCCCACCTCCCCACTGAGGATGCTTCTGGATTCGTTTCAAAGGTGACAGCTGCCATTCAGGGAATGTTCAAGTCTTTGAATTGCGTGAGCCTTGTCTCAAAGCTCTTGCCATTAGGTGCCTGTACCTCATTTCCAGAAAATAGGTGTTTATTACTCCGGACAGAATTTAAGCAGGTATATAAGTCATTAAGTGCAAAGTCCCTTTCGGATAATTACCAGAGATGAACTGAAGTGTGTTGAATCACTAACTAAAGTTTAAGTATAAACATATGTCTTTGCACGATGCAAGACATCATTTTGGAAGACAATTCAAATTAAAATATAAGTGTAAAGACCTTCACTTGCCCCAATCACTTCAGCAATACCAGCAGACAGCAGATGTACTATAAACACCTTTTTCTCAGTGTGACCTCTTGCTGTTTTCTATGATAAACATTATTATCTCCGTACATAGAGGGAATGTTGATCTTACCCCATCCAGAATTTAAGAGCAGCCTGCCTTTCTTCGATAATAACTTCCACCTATCAAAGCCAGCACACATGGCAGATTCATCAAATAGGTATGTGAAGGAAGAAAATTTCAAGTCCAACTCAAACCTCACGGACATTAATCTCCAGTCTTGGAGACTGCCCTCTTTTCATCCTAATAACTTGAGGCTCGCTTAATAACAGGAATCACTACAGAGAGTCTCAAATGATCATCTTTTCCCCCGCTTACCCCATGGAAAAAGTGTAATTTTACCTGGGGATAAATGCGCTTTCAAGGAAAACGCAGTGCCCTTTGTTGTCAGGAGCAACCAGAATCATCTAAGTAGCTGTTACTCCAGAGATAGCTGTGGGAGGGAAAAACTGACACTGCTCTGAAATACACTGACTCAGCTGCAGAGGTGTGATTTCCTACGGAGGCCTGCCTGGGAGCTGGGACTGGAGGTCATCCTCACAGCCAAGGGGAAGCGAAGGGTGCTAACTATTTCAGTCCAAAGCTGCCAGACTGAGCTGGGGACTCGCACCTTGTGCTATGCACACCTCCGCCAAGGATTTCTGAAAATGTCTGGAGTTCTGCCAGCTCCGGTAAAGCTGGCAAGGGAGGCCCATTCCTGCATCCTGGGCTGTGATATAACCCCAAATATTTAGGTGTTCAATTACTTCCCATTTATATAGGGTAAGTTAATAGCTCACTCTCTTTTTGGTAAACAGTAGACAAAGACAGCCTGTGTGATAGTAATATATTTCTTCCCATCTCCTGTTCCCTTGACTAAGCGCTGTCGCTCAAGGCTTCTCTTCTCCAGAGTTTACTTGAGTTTGAAGCAATGTGCTATTCGCCAGTAACAAGCTGTATCCTGGGGTAAAAGCACTCCTATCTCAAGCTGGTCGTCTTTAGACGCAGCCTTAGGATACAAAGCTGATATACCGAGCTGGATTCTCCTACAGCCGCTTTGGACCTGTCCACCTGACCAGGACCAGACAACTGAAACTTTGCTAGAGCTGTACTCCAAGCTGGTGTGACACCAGCAGTGTGGATGCTGTGTATTCATGCCTGCTAATATATCCCTTTTCTCACAGTCCTGCTGTGACATTGCTAAATGGTTTCGGACTACACAGTATAGAGTACACAGAAGCAAGCCCAAGATTATCTATTTGTACTTGACTTAAGAGGCAGGATCCCAGTGCAGCTGGGTTATTACCCCTACGGAAGGATAACCAGGGCAAATACAACTCCTGCACAGGTAACTCAAGCTACTTCTGCCGTGGAAAGAGCTAGCGGTGATGTTTTGCACACCAGTTAGTCTTACGTCTCTCCACTTGTGGATCACCCAGAAGTACAAATTCTTTCTGCTCACACATGGGAGTGTGATCACACATTTTCTTACGTCTCTCCACTTGTGGATCACCCACAAGTACAAATTCTTTCTGCTCACGCATGGGAGTGTGATCACACATTCACTGATTCAGCTGAAGCACAAAATCGAGATGATCTGGCTTCATATGAACCACAGGAGGACAAAGGCTACCTGTGGCAGTATAAACATGCTGGTTACTCACCGAAAGAACAAGTCTGGAAAAAAAAAGTCTACATCAGATCTTTGCTCTGCATCATGTGGCTGCTGCACTGTATTTGTTCCAGTAATAGGAATCCTAAAGCCTGATTTACTGCACTGCTGAGCTATGGCCCAAGACACAAAATAAAAAAGACGCTAAAGCATAACAGGTCAAAACAAAGTCAAGAAACAAAAGGGAAGTTGGCTATGAGGCTAAAGTTTAGATAAGAATTACAGGAAAAATGCAGGCTATTCCCAAATGACAGGTGATTCATAAAGGGAGAAAGAGTAGAAAGAAACAAGAGAAGTATGTTCATAAGCTTATGACATTTCAAGACTTAATTGACTGGGCTGAGCAGACACTTTGATGGGCCCAGACCCACTGCAATCCTAAATTAAAATCTCAGGTGTGTCTTCTCACCCTTTCAGAGCACAGATAAATGACTGGTTCAAGATTCTGAGGTTGTGGGGTGCTTAAAATTAAGTTATCTATCCTGAGTGTGTTTTGGAGTTCCTCGGGCATCACCAGAAGGGGAGTTTGTTCCACTGTCATCATCAAACGTGTCCTTTGAAATCCTGCGAAAAGTGAGAGTTGTCTCACTGGCTCCTGCAAATTATGCAGATATCTAGATTAGGTGGTGCTGAACATAAAGAGTCTGTGAAGCACTTCATGTTCTTCTGATGAAAGATGTTATATAAATACATTAAGTAGCATAAGCAATGAGATGCAAAACAGCTATTTCAACACTGCTCATACTACACGTGCCTCCAAGTTCTGGTCCTACCTACAGTCACATCTGTGCAGCTGCTACATGGGCTGTTCAGGACAGGAGAAAAAAAAAAAGGTTCGTTCTTATGAATGACATCCCTGAGGGAGGGAACTGTGGAGTTGCATCTAATCTCCATTTTGCAATTAACTCAAGACTATTGCCACAGTGCTTCCTTAAGACAGCTGGGTGCAAGGTGCTCTCCTATGCCAGGCTACATTAGTCTCCTGCAGTACCTTCTCCCTGTTCCCAAAGTGCTCAAAAGGACAGGGATGTTCCCTGTAATCTCTGAAGAAAATCACAGCTCAGCTTACGGTACTGCAGCCCAAAGAGGCGAGTGAAATTGTAGCTGGGCTTATAATAAGCATATCACCGGTGAGGACATAGTAACCTGGATACAGCTCTTTGCCTCTGCTCCTCACTAGGCCAACGTAGATGCGATGCACAAATACACGTTGCAGCAGAGACACACCAAGAGAGTTTCTGATGCTCCAATTACTGAACAGGACCAAGAGCTGTAATAGGAAAAACTTTAATAAAGTCAGGGACTCATGGGTAAAGGGTCACCCCCAACACTTTGCTAAGGTACTTAGCATCTGACGCCTCCCTGCTAGCTCTGCGGTATCCGCTTCTCACAAGGGCTTCTGGAGGTGAGCACACAAACGAGTCAGGTGTTTTCAAGAGACTGTCCTTTGGGGGAATTGCCCCATGGAGGAAGAGAAAAAAGCAAGGCAGAGATGTACTGACGGTCCCTGTGTAAGAAAAAGACTAACTGTTCAGACACAGATTTCTGTTCCACCGCAGGGACCCCGTTCCCCAGATGGACCACAGGGCCCGGGCTCTGTGAGTCAGAATTTAACGCTTGCCGCGTCCGCTAATGCTAACACAACTCACCTTTGTCCAGGAAGCACAGAAGTACTGAGCACTGTTTTGGCTGCAACTGCAGCTATGTGTTCTCAACACCTTTTTCTGTAAAAGCAGCCTTTAAATAAAAACTAACTGCCTAAATAACAAACTTATTACTGCAAAACTCTCCTTGCTGGGCAATAAACACTCATTGCAAAGCAACTACAGTTAAGAGGCTGGCAGAACACAGTCCTTATGACAAAAGACTGTGAATTACTGTTACAAAAGCGAATCCTAGTAACCTGTGCTACACATGCCAGCAGGAGGAACATACCTATCCTCTGATTTGGGGAGTGCTCAGAGACTTCAGGTTTCAGCTCCCACTGGATCACATACTCCTGGAAAGCGTTTGATGCTCTTCAAAGTGGCAACCAAAGAGAGAAGTATCTGCACGTTAATGATTTGAAAGGGCCTTTTGAATGCTATTCTTCTCTCTTAAGACTAATTGCTACAGTTAGACTAGCTCCAGCTCCTTCCTCGGAAAAGGCAGGCAGGCTCAACCTGTCCTATAAAGGAGCTCCCAGTGCAACTTCAACAGTGGAGCTGCGACCAGTTCTTCTTCTAAATACTCTGCAGTTACAAACTGCCCATGAGGGAGATAGCTTGGCTTTCTTGAAACGAAGCCTGGAGAGAAGGCTGCCCTTGGAGGGCCAGCAGCATACTAAACAACGGGCTGCCTTTCCCCCACCCCAGCCACTGACCTCTTGCCAATACAATTACAATTGGGAGAGTATATTGTGTGGTGCATTCACTCTCTCCAAGAAAGTGTATTTAAAATGGATTACTTCTGCTCCTTAGGCAGGCGATCAATAGAGATGTGGACTGCAATAAGTACAGAGATGTCTGTGGGCTGCAGCACTTATCCTCTGTGTCTCTTCAGAAATTAATTAAAAATCAATGAAGTGTGCAGCCTATTAATAAGGAACCTCCAGATTAACAGATACAAGCACAGCCTTCCCTCAGGTTCAGAACGAATGCAGCCACAGCGCAAACACATTAGAAATTCTCCGGCACTTCAAAGAACACGGTAAGAACTGTGACCTTTCATGGCTACGCCCTGCATCTGACTGAACTGCAATATTCTCACCTTTATAAGCCCTTAATAAATTATATGCTATTTGTTTCAAGTTGGTTAAACAGGAGGACTTGGGGTAAGCATTTAGAGGCTTTGGAGTTACTGCGCTGGTTTTCTAGACAATAGTCTTAAGACAAAGCAAAATCACCAGCATGAAGATGGGATCCAGCAAACATCTAATGGAGGGAGAAGTGCACTTTGTAACTCCCAGAGGTCACTCTGGGGATCCAGCAGTAACTGATAAATTCAATCACCCGACTTTAACAACAACCACCCGAAGACTACCCCTTGCAACCTGATGAATCCTTAATTAACGTGAAAGATCGAATTTGCATGGGTTCAGAAGCAGTCGGTCAGGGGCTGGAGAAAGGCATTTTTGTTGCTGGTTTCTGTCTGTCAGAACCCCCATCCCTACTACCCCTCCACAGCCCAGCAGTGTTAGCATGCAAGGCACAAAATACGGAGCAGCTGATCATACACCCGGAGCTGCCAGCCCACGTCGGGGCCCCTGCTGAGCAAAGAATGGCGCATATCCACAACACGAGCTTTCCCCTGCTCCCAGGAGGTGAGATTCTAATGAAAAACCCCACTCTATGTTAATAAACTTAGTAATATCATAAATAAATAAAACACTTAATAAACAAAGCTGTGTTTTAGAAGGAGAAAGATGAAATGACTTGCCCAAGATCAGCAGTGTTGGGGCAGAGGCAGGGACTGCTCCTAGGGCTCAGGAATCCCCGATTCAATATAACACCTGTCTTCGCTCAGTTACAAACCCACATTTTTCAGACAGCTTTCTTGGGAAATAAGTACCGACCCAGCAGCAGATACTAATTTTCCACTGGAAGTACATTGATGAACTGACATGCCATGCACTGAATGCAAGGTTTTGCAGTATTCACCTTACGTTGCATGTCATAAAAATACATGAGAAAACAGGTCTTTCCAGCACTCTGTGTACTTCGCTGGTTCAGATGAGAGAATGTTCAGCTGCTTCTTCTCCCCTTCTCTTGGGCAGTGCCCACCCAGCATACAGGGAACACTGCCGTGGCTACTATCTTGTATACGTTCAGATAAAAATCCTGCAAAAAAGGCACACAGCAGTTCCCTGCTTTGCAACAGGCAAATACGTACATAATTCCACTGATCCCCCTGAAACACCTCAGAGGCCAAGGTTTTGACCTCAAGACACATGTTTCATAGGCACTTTTGGTTCAATTAAAAGCTTTTAGCGTTATCCTGTGTTCTCATTAAATTAAGGGTGGATGATTTTATTTTTTTTTTTCCTCAGCAGACAGCATGATTGGGGCTGAATTTCGGAGGTAGGTACCTTTACGTGGAAGATGCCCTGAAGGACACACAGCTTCAGGGCTCTGTATGACCACTTTTAAAA
Organism: Cariama cristata; assembly: GCF_000690535.1. Classification (NCBI taxonomy): domain Eukaryota; kingdom Metazoa; phylum Chordata; class Aves; order Cariamiformes; family Cariamidae; genus Cariama; species Cariama cristata. Next base: position 3,616 of record NW_009605563.1, on the reverse strand, counting down.
TCATCACTTCAGTGTAAATAGGAACACAACAGGACAATGGAAGCCCTGCTTCTCCTAGAAACACCGCTTTCACAAGCTTTTCCACGGCAGGGGCCACCGGGCTCTGCAGGAGAAAAGTGGAACGAGGGCATATTTACCCTCTCCCGCTCCTATTTTCTTCTCACGTGAGCAGAGCAAGTAGTTGGTCTGTATGATGGCTTCTGCTTAGGACTGCAATATTGTTACACAAAAGAAAATGTTCTGAATTTATTCTAAATGTTTTTGATACTCTGATTCAAGAGAGTTCTTGAATAAATTAAAGCTTTGAACTTGCAAACTCTGTTGCCACTAGGTTTCTGAGCACTTCTTAAAAACCCACATCACAGGTAACCATAGTTACCTATTTCATGCTTTTTTTTTTTTTCCTTTTCTAATTGAGAAGCTCATGACAGCTGACAGAACAGGAGAGGCCAGCCACATAAACAGAGTGTGCTAGCTGATAATGGCTGGAGAAACCTGCTAAATAATCCATTAACCTTATTCAATAAATCCAGATGAATGCTAGAGTCGGGTGGGTGGAAGACAGAAATGTGGTTTCAAGAGACACATACTTCCTCCCAGCTAAAACGTCACATTATTATTAATGGTTCAGAGCATCGCTGTGTTGACAGTGAGAGCCCACAGAGTGTGAGTCAAACTGCCACCGTACCCCACTAGCTACGTGCGTTCAGACTGAAGAGCCTTTGGGGGGTGTGCGTGTGTGTGTTAATCATTAAATACAGCCTGTCACTTTTTTCTTTTCACTTCACGATACTGAGGAGGATGTTTGTAACACAGATAATTTATCCAAGATGACATGAAAGGTCCACATAATTCTTGTGCACTGGGGTGCACAGTCTGTCCCCTTCCCTGCCCCTCTGCACCTCAGCTCAGCCCTACCTAGACAGTAACACCGACTCCATGGAGACATGGGGATAACGCATCCGAGGCAGGTGTAGACAAGCCCTCACATTACATTGTTACAGGTTACTCACACGAAATAAAGTATAATTCTACCCTTTAGGTATATGGACTCAGATAATTACAGAGCACTGACTGCAGTAATATTTTGTGCTATACATCGCTTCGCTCATCCTGCAAAGTGGTTCTACGGTTTTACCAAGGGACCACAATCCTACACAGAGGAGAAACTACTTCTGAAATTGTAAATGCCTAAAAAGAAACCTTCATTATGTCCTCAAAACAAAACTGATTCTTCTTTTCGCCTGGATCCCAGAAATATATGAATGTGGTTTGGTTCAAGCTTTCAAAAGCCATTAACTTCTAAGGTGAATCCCAGCACCGGAGGTTTCAGTTCCCAAATCTGAGAAACTTCTCAGCAGGTGAGAACTGGCTCTTTTAATTGATCTCTGTATGCTTCCCAGCTACAGCAAATACTTCAGTTACAGCTACATTTTTGTCAAGCTGTCTCCAGAGCCACAGATGCCATGATTTATTTGAAAAGAAAGAAAGAGACTCATGACTTTGACATCTGAAGATTTGAGCACGTGGGTGGGTGAATACATTGGAAATCTTGAGAGCTGCTCAGCTGAAACAGGTGACCTGAGTAGAACAAAGAGGAATTGGGGCAGGTGTATTTCCACTGATAATAACATTTCAAGTGTCTTAAGACTCAATTCCTGATGCGCTGAACTTAAAGGGAGTTTTTCCATTAATTACAACTGAGACAGGTTCAAGCCTTGGGTCAGTGCTGCCACCACTGCACAACACCCAGCTGGAACATGAAAAGCAGGCCGAAATGGTTTTTAACCATGGATAAAGTAATTCACTGAGGAAGCAGGGGAAACCTAACACTCTTGGGCTCCTCTGACATGTCCTCCTCCCAAGTCTTCTTTGATGAGGCTCACATTCGACCTTTCTCCACAGCTATAAACACATGCCTTTTTGCCTCTCACTCCAAACTACAGCCTTGAATTTTTCTATGATTTACAATGACAAACCACTAGCCTTGGCTATGGAATATGAGCAGCGCATTGCCTGGAGTAGCTAAAGGCCTTTTAACAGGAATCAACTTCTTCCTCTAACCTGTGACCAAGACTTTTGGGGGACTGGCTGCTAACTCCCTGCCTAAGAAGCCGTCCTCGTTCCTCCTGTGGTTCTGCAGCAGCATTTCCATACTCGGACTATTGCTCCAACATGGCCGATTTGCCATATAGCCACAATTGTTTTTGCCAAATTGCCATATAGACACACAAACCTTCTTTTTCTGAGTACTGAAATGAGAAGATTCATAAAAGAAAGGGTCTGCTAATAGCAAAATCATTGCAATGAGTAGAAAAGTCTCCTGTCGATTTTGGTTCATTCGGATCAAATTCAAACATATGAGAAATCTCCAAGCACAGCTTCCACATGTCTCTTGGCTGGAATTTTTCAGCCATACCTTCATCTCTTGGCTGCTTCATTCACAATTACTTCCCTCTCTCTTTTAAACTGCCTAGATAGTTCAGAAGCTCAGCTGTAGATACTCACCATTTCCCCAAGGACCCAATCGTGCTGTTTTTTTTTTCCTCCTCTTCAATTAAAACTAACTGGCACCAGGCTTAAAATGTTTCTGTATCTTGACTGAAACACATTGATTAAAACATAGACACAGGCACAATATGACTCCAAACAAAAATACCTTTAAAAAGGTTTTTAGAGTAAGGGTTCTTTAGCAGCATGGCAAGGAAAATCAAGCTGTTGCTGAGGAAAGCATAAAAATATCAGGTCAATAAATGCTGCACAGTTGCCAGGTGGTATGGACTGTAATGGAAAGAACTTCTTTTCCAGAGGCACCGAGACGGTTGAGGTTGCCTGGGATCACACACGGACACGTATCAACCGGCTTCTTGCCCATGAGATCATTACTAGAACATAACACACCCATACATAATTCTGTCTCCACCTCCCCAGAAAACTTACACAACTTCTCCAAATTGCACAAATATAAAGATTAGTTTTAGCACATCAGCACATGCAGCACAGGTTATATGTGCACCTCCAATCCCAGATTCCAGAAATATTAGAATGCACTTATAAATTTCTAGCCAAGCAGAATGAATGGTACTAACAGCTTCTTCAAAAAGGACAAAAAGGAGGACCCAGGAAACTACAGGCCAGTCAGCCTCACCTTCATCCTTGGAAAAGTGATGGAACAGCTCATTCTGGATGTCATCTCTAAGCAGGTGGAGGAAAAGAAGGTTATCAGGAGTAGTCAATGTGGACTCACCAAGGGCAAGTCACGCTTGACCAACCTGATAGTCTTCTACGATGGCATGACTGGCTGGGTAGATGAGGGGCGAGGAGTAGATGTTGTCTGCCTTGACTTCAGCAAGGCTTTTGACACTGTCTCCCATAACATCCTCATAGGTAAGCTCAGGAAGTGTGGGCCGGATGAGTGGAGAGTGAGTTGGATTACGAACGGGCTGAATGGCAGAGCCTGGAGGGTCATGATCAGCGCAGAGCTCAGAGGGTCGTGATCAGCGGTGCAGAGTCTGGTTGGAGGCCTGTAGCCAGTGGTGTTCCCCAGGGGTCAGTTCTGGGTCTCGTCTTGTTCAACCTATTCATCGGTGACCTGGATGAAGGGACGGAGTGTACC
>NW_009605562.1:3722-9794 GCF_000690535.1 Cariama cristata | reverse complement strand
AAAATCCGTAACTCTTCAACCGACACCCAATTGTCGGGTGTGCAGCCCCTGGGCACGGCACAGATGGCTTTGGGCACGACACAGCCACAGAGGGGGAGCCGGGTGGGAGCCGTAAGGGACAGGTAAGGGCACTTGCGGGAGGTTTAGCAGCTCAGGGGAGAGGTAGAGGCATTTAGTGTCTATTGGCTTTGTCTCAGCGGGACACCGAGTCGTCTAGAAGGATTTGCTGCTTAGCGTGGAGGGCAGGGAGCGCTAGGACTGTTAACGGGACGGGGTGGGAGACGGGAGCTACACAGGGGTGGGGGTGGCCTTTCTGGGAAATTCCCTCACTTGTGTTTTTCCAAGGGGTGACACTGAAGTCTGATCGGCTCGATTTAAGACAGGCGTCCTACCGCAATGACTTCTGTCCTGTGCAAAATGTTTCATAAGGTGGAAAAAGCCTTTCTCCATTTAGAGCCTGCTTCCAGAGCCGTAAAAAAGTCTGCAACGGGTGTTTATGGTGCTGCTAACACTTGTGGTGACGTGATCTGGCACATGAGAGCACATACCTCGGGCAGCGTGAGCAGACACTTGTCTCTCACCTCCCTGATCCAAGATACAACTGCGCTATCGGCAAAGGAGCCCCAGTGACCAAGAGCCAAGCTCCTTCTGGCAGCCCCGCGGGTGTGCTCCTGTCCCCTGCCCTTCTCTCTATAAACAGATCAGGCTGCAAAGCTGAGGAAGCAAAAGGAGCCAGGGAGTGTTACAGGCTGGAGACAACCTCATGGCAGGGCGCTGCCAGGGGTTTGTGAAAGGTTTGGCTCTACTCAGAGGTCGCCTAAAGGAAAGGGAAGGGTCAGAGCACCGGCAAAGCTGAACGCAGACGGCGGGGCAGGCTGGCAGCCTGCAGACGGGAGCGATGCAGATCCAGAGGACTGCCCTGTTCCTCAGGAGAGTTAACAGCCCTCCGCCCCCCCAGGCACGCACCCAGGCCAAACCCTGCCATGACGCTCTCCTCCAGGCAAGGATCTGCCCTTGCTCACACTAATTATTCGCAACAGGGAACACGGGATCGTTTTGGCTTAGCCTACGCATGGCTCTCCACTCCTACAGTCCCCTGCGAGCAGCCTGAAGAGCCTGACTGGTCCGTACCTCTGGTTCCTCACAAGATGGCGGCTGTGCCCATCTGCTCACCCCTGCACAGGGAGGAGACAACAAGGTGAGCGTCGGTGTGGGGAACAATCCTGCTGGGCTGGTTCCCATCAGTCTCTGTCACAAAGGCCAAAAGCGTCGCTGGACGCAGCAAGAATAAAAAATAATCTTCAGACAGGTCGTTTCTGGACATGTCTTTTCATCAAACATCACCTCTTCCCTGGCGGGAAGGACGTGGTGACAGGGAAGGCCCCTTCTCTGCCTTCAGGGGAAAATCTGCAGTTCAAACTTGGGTGCCCACTCCAGTGCGCTCTTCACCACGGCCAGGGCAGCTGCTCCCAGCGCGACCGTCAGCCCCATCACCGCCAGCTTAACAAAGCGGTTGGTCCTTGGCTTTGTCAAGACGGATTTTGTCCGTTCCTCCCCTCGGAGCCGCTCCCTGAAGCGCTGCCTCAACACAGTGTCTGGTCTCTGCTGCACTGACGCCAACTCAAAGTCCTTAAAAGTGGAAGCTGCAGTTCTGCAAGAGAAGAAATGGGTGAAGGAGTGCCCCCAGCTTGCCTTCGGGACCAGCCTCCTGCCAGGGAGGAAGAGCTTGGTGAGGAAGCGAGACCAGCCAGGGGACGTACAGAACACGCAGGCCCAGGGTCTGCCCTGCACTCACCGTTCAGCCTGCTGCTGAGCTGCCTCCCTGGCAAGTTCGGATGGTGGGAACTGGACAAAAAGGTCCCCAGCTCTGCTGATGAGAGTCTCATAAGGAAGGTCCTGTGGGATCTGGGACAGGAGGTGGTGGACAGAGGCCATGTCGCACTCGCAATCCAGAACTTCCTGCTCCCGGTACAGCACGATCTGCAGAGAGGAGCGAGAGCACCGAGGAGAGCCGGGGCAGTGGGGATGAACTCTTTGTCACTCGCTGGCACTCACTTCAGAGCCGGAAGAGAAAAACATTTCGCTTCCAGCTGAAAGACCTGCCCTTCCTCCAGGGGACACACCGCAATGAAGTGCTCCCCGTCTGGGAAAAGAAATGCCAAACCTTTCCCAAGACTCTGAGGCCATGGAAAGCCCCTTCCTGGGGAGATACGTCTCTTCTGAGCAGAGCCTGCTACTGGCAGGTCAGAAACACGAGCAGAACCTCAGCAGGGCTTGACTCTGTGGCGTGCCCTCAAGCAGAGATTTGTTTGGACCTCCCATAGGAGAAAGGGCAGATGGATGCACAGCGCAGGGCTGCTCGCAGCCAGCCAGGCTCCCCAGCACCCAAGCAAGTGCCCAGCAGCGGGGTCAGCGCATCAAAGCCAACAAAAACACCAGGTCATGCTGCCTCACGGCACTGAACTGGAACAGCCTGCAGATCTGGACACTCCCAGGCTGCCTTGAGCAATCCTGGATCCCACCCGCCTTCTGCCATCGCCAAGGACATCGCTGGCCTCGGGGTCCCCTGCAGAGGGACAGCAGCAGCACTGGGTTTGCCAGCCCCAAACTACCAGCACCCTGCAGTGGTTCAGTTAATTCCCCCATCACTCTGGCCAGTACCTACCACAGCAGCAAAATAAATGGGCATCAGTGGATGGCAAGCCAGGAAGAAGTCATATAATCGCACGACGTGCCTGAAGTCGGACAAAACATGCCCAAACCAGGTGATCAGCCAGCTGAGAGCAAAGATGGTTCCCACCTCCGCACTGCACAGAGAGAAAGTGCTGTTAGATCAGCCACTGCCAGCGGCTTGGAAACAGCAGTGAAATGCTCCTGGGCGATCGCTGCGCTGCACCTCCACACCTGGGAGGGTGAGACAGACCTGGCTATTGGCAAAGCGTTCAGGGCTCCGTGCAGATCCATGAACTGCACCTCTGCTACAACCCCAAGGCAAAGTACTACTCGCCTCACATCCAGCGGGGTCTGCTGTAGAGGTCCAAATGATCTGCTTTCATGAGGACCTGAACGTGTGACGTACCATGTCACTGTCTGACACGTTGACCTCAGGACACCTGAAGTCCTGCAGCACCATCAAATTTTCCGATTCCTTTCCACCCTAAAGGCTTACTAACTTCTGGGAGAGTCTAACCAAGCTTGGTACCCAAAGACATCCTGGCCATGAAACATAACAGAGACACTTGCTCAGAAAAGGGCTCTGGATTGAACCATTCCACTTACCTTCCTGCTTCTGCTTTAATCTGCCCAGACCACACTTGTGTGTCCCTATTGCAAAACCCGGGAATTATCCCCAGAACTAGCAACAGACTACAGCAAGGTGACACCAGCCACAGAGCTGGGCAGGTGAAGGACTTGTGGCCACTTTGTATAACACCGTCTGCAACCCCGCAGCCTTTCCCATACCGACTGCAGACCACTAGGGTGAAGATGGCAGCAGGTAAAACCCCCTGAAACAGGCAGCACAGGTTTGGGTCTGCTCGGAAGCAGAGTGCCACATGGCTTTGGGCTGTGACTGATAGCTGTGGGTCAGCTGTTGACTCAGAATGAGGAAGCCACTGTGGTGCTGAGCAGATGCTGGCACAAACGGCCCCGTGAACAGTAACACGAGACCGGCAGGGCAGAGCTAGGAGGCTCCGAGGGAACGTCTGCGTACCTCTGCATGAAGTCATGCACCTCAGGGTTCACCTGGTCTATGATGGGCATCAGGTAATTTAAAATGTGCTTGGTGTTATCCATCGTTGGGTCCATAAAATCCCTGAGGAAAGATTTAAAAGAAGCTCCATGTCAGTGAGCTCTCCCTCCAGGGAGGCAGCCAGAAGATAAATAAATGTACTTGCAATAAAACAGCTTTGCTGGCAGGGTGGCCCCCAGCCCCAAGGAATTTCTGTTTATTTGGGACAGTCTCCTTCCTACTTGTCTGGGATGCACAGCGCTGATCCGCACAGAAAACCCAGACCCAGACAATCACGCTGGTGTCAGCTGACACTTCTTATTTTGCTGCAGCGCACGCATGAATCATAAACCCTTTCCTGCACCCAAACCCTAACTCCTCATCTGGGAGAGGAGGGAGAAGCCCACCAAACCACTCCCCAGCTGAAGGCTTGTTCTCATTTCAGTGCACAAACAGGAGAGTGACTTGGCCGGGGGCTCAGGACGCTGGTGGTACAGACCTCACCGCCCAGGGCTGTGTAAGGCCAAGTGGGGGACATTGCTGACCCAGCCCCTGGGAGCCGGAGGGGCCTCGACAGCAGAGACGGCCAGACAACTATAAATAATGCAGGCACCTTGGCTTTGTCAGCTTCAAGAGATGCTACAAATTAACTGACAGCCTTCAATTATCCCTTCCCCAGAGCACAACTCCGAGGCACGTGCTGTCGTGTGGTCACTCCACTCTCTCACAGCACCCCGCTGGGTACGGACACGACAGGCAGCCGGCTTTCACCCAAGGCTCTGCCCCCCAGGCCCCCCTTCCAGGCCAGTCCCATCCGCACAGGCGTCCCTGCAGCCTGAGGACACGCAGGCAGCTCCTCTCCTCCAGCCGAGCCCAGTGAGTACCTGAGATGATGCGTCGACAGCTTTTCCACCAGAGCCGTGGCCAGTCTGTCCCCCACCACCAGGAGGAAGGTGACCACGATGTCGTGGTAGCCCTGGTAGTAGTGCAGTTGGGGGTTGCGCTTGAGGACATGGAGGATAATATCGATCAGCTCCTCCTGCAAGCCTTCCCTCTGGTCATCGGGCATCCCTGTGGGGACAGCACCGGGCAGCGGTGGGACGGGCTGCGTCACCTACCAGCACCTGCCACGGCAGCGAGCGCGGCTGCGGTATGTGAGGAGAGGAACTCTGCATTTACCAACCCGCCTGATCCCAAGGGATGTGGTGCAAAGGAGAGGGAGGCAAAACTAGCAGAAAAAAAAAATATCTCAAGCCCTAATCTTGTCCCCCAAGACTCTGACGGCCCAGGGGAAGCCAGCCATTGTCAGGTTGTTTAATCTTTGGAGCTACTGTGCCCCTACCTGCGAGGAAGTCACTGTGGAGGATGGCAGCAGAGTTTGCTGATGTTTGTACAGTGCTGTGAAGAGCGAATTGCGCTGCATATCCAGCACTGCTAAGGACATTTTAATCATTATTAATTTCCCAAGGGTTCTAGAAAAAAATTAAACAGGACTCATTTTCACAGAAACCGTGCCAACTGCATCAGATTGCGAGGCCTCCATTGCCACAACTTTATATCGGTCCCCGACTAACAACATGTGTTTAGGGACAGGACGTCACAGGAAAAACATTGTTCCTGCCACGCACAGCTGTAGCCAGTTTCTGGCAGTCCTTGTCAACAGACAAAATGCCCAAAGGCCAAGCAGAAGCTCCCAGCGGAGATCCTGCAATGACAAAGTTCTCCCTTTTCCCCTGCTTCACTAACGTGTCTAAAAATAGGCAGGAGGCTGCCATTCAAGGGCAAAAAAAATCCGTGCTAGCAGACCCTTCAGGAATCAGGCTCGCACACAGCATCCGCACTCGAAAGAGAATGAGAGTGAATTAACTGTTTACGCAAAATAAAGGCAGCAGAAGCAGGAAGCAGATTCTGGCCAGAAGTAACGACTGCTCTGCAGAGTTACAGAGCTGCTGGATTAAGTGTTTTATAAATAGCACAACAAGGCACCAGCCACCCATCAGAACTAAACAACTGCAAAACCATTGTGCTTCTAAAACTTCAGAGTTCTCTTAAATTTGGTGCACGAACCCCATTTTGAGACTGTTTTACACCAGGAACTGTTGTAACCACTGACAAACCTGCCTTCCACGCCCCTGAGTTAGACCACGGTCTAAAATAAACTGGAGCAAATGGCACGTTTCTCAGGCACTCCATCTATCCTAAGCTCACCCTGTTCCCAACAGCTGAGGGGCACGCAGGGTCCGGGCCTCTCTGTGCTGTAACTGCTCAAGTGTACCGGCCCGCTGGCAGAGGGGCTCAGCGGGGCAGGGGGAAGCGTAACGTTGGGAGAGCCACATCGAAAT
>NW_009605562.1:0-3691 GCF_000690535.1 Cariama cristata | reverse complement strand
ACGGGGCGGCCAGGCCGCCTGCCGCAGAATGGCTCCACGGCATGAAGAAGCCGCTGTAAGCTCACAAGAACAAGGCTTTCTAGAAGTCAAGCTCTCGGAGCAACGGAGCGTCACTGACTGCAACCCACCCCAAGTAAGGTCTGAGCCAGGTGGGGCCCCACGGCGCAGACTGTCCCCCTGCAGAGCGGGATAAGGAGAATCCCCTCTCACCTGGTGGAAATCGGCGCAGCGATCGCCGCACGTCCAGTAACACTTGCTGGTAATCTTTATTGTCCTCTCGCAGCTCCTTTCCTGCCAAGAAAAAGAAGAGTATGATTAACACTGCACAGTGCAAAGGTACCGGGAAGAAAACTGGGTGAGGGAGCTGGGAGAAACCCTGCTGAAGGCAGGAGGATGAGGCTGCACACACAGAAACACCACCCCATCGTACGTCCCCTTTTTTTGTACGTCACACTCCAGCCCTGTCCCCCAGCTTGCACTGCCGCCCATTCTGACAGCAAAGGCACTTCAGCACGAGGAAACGAGACTATTATTTCTTTAAACAACATATGTTAAAACGCTTAAACTGACACCACTCTCAGCATTCCTGGGAACATCTCTGCCCCACAGTTTCTCTGTGCAATTCAAAGCGTACTCAGCAGCAGCAAGGCATGATACGCTGTGGAGACCACAAAGAACAGTTTATTAAATAGAAATAATTCAGAAGAAAACACCACCCACGGGTAGCTAAGATAGTTAAAACAGAAGAGAAAAGAATTTGCTGGCACGCTGAACTATCTGTGTGATCACGTGAAATTAAATGTTGTCTTCCAGCAGCTCTGATCACGTAACACAATCCAGCTCTTGACTGACGTGGGGGGATGCACACTTCGGAATGGCCACAGCTTCAGGAACAACAACAAAATCTGTCCTGGGGACAGTGACTGTAAAAGCTACAGGACTTGGAGCTTCTGCATTGCTAAGGTTTAAAAACCATGCAGGTACCTCATCAGGAAGGTCATTTTCCCTGCTTCTGCTCTGCCCAACCACCACACGTCCTTCATGCAACAAACTGCTTCACCTACGCCTGGAGGAGACACCTCGGAAGTATTTTGGCCAAGCCAGGGCTCAGCACAGCCACCTCTCCATGGGAGCAACAAAAATTACGTTTGACACTTCTGATTACTTTCTGCTGCAGATGCACTCACACATGCCAGCTAACTGCTCAGGGCCACACCAACCGCATCCAAAGTGAACTGATTTCCATCACTGTCACTAAAGATAACACCACCCTCACAGCACAATGGAAATGTTGTTTTTAGGAAGCTGTGTATTTCCAAATCTGCCGCTTACATCCAACACAGCGCAGGAAGCTACAGCGTCCACGCTGGAGCACAAGTCCCCTTCACAACACGAGCTTGGTGGGAAATGCACCAGCGCGTACAGGGCAAGGGGATGTCAGAAAGCAAGTGCTTCAACCTCTGCGGTCCTTCCTCTAGCGTGCACAGAGATCATCGAGCCGTGCCTCCAAAGCACCCAAGTCCAGGCTGTTCCGTACCTGGAAGAGGGGGCAGGTCGTCCGTATTAACACTCAGCAGCTTCGGCCACACTTTGCAACGAATCTCATCCGTCAAGAGCCCTCCCTCGCTGATCGCCATCCGCCTGAGCGTAGCCACGTCAATGGGGTCACTGTTCAGGGCCTGATAAATTTCTGCCACTTTTCTTTTCTTCTTAGAATCAAAGTCTGTAAGAAGACCACAAAGAGGCAAGCTGATGGGGAACGCCAGCACACGAGGGGCAGCAACTCCCATCAGGGGGGCAAAATCCACTCACAGCGATGTCACACACACACAAGGGAGACGACGCGGGACAGTCGGCACTGCCAGGACAGGCGAGGGAGGACCCCGGTGGGCGACCCACCAGCTGACTGTCCCCATCTCCTCAGGATCAGAGGCACCTCACGGCTTGCAGGGCACCCCCACCGCTTCCCTATCAACCCCGCCGGTCCCAGCCTGCGAGGCAACCGCTGCTCCTCCTGACATGCGAGCCACCACCGCTGCCCGAGCAGATCCCTCGGCTCCCGTGCTCCCCAACAGACCACAGCTCCGTTCAGGCCCCTGACAGCCGTACAAAGCCGGCCGGCAACTGCCCGCTCTCTGACGCAGCCGCCAGCTCAGGTGTCAAGCGTTTCCTAAGACCAGGACTTTGTGTTCCTACCAACTCCCAGCTAAACAGCAGCTCCTGGATGCAGGTGTCCTAGGGAGAAAAGTCTGAGCATTTCCACTGACAGCAACAGTCACGAGGACGGATGTAATTATACCAGAGTTAATGAATCACAAGCATATCGACTTCTCTCCCAACACACACAAACTTGTCAGCTATTAGTATACGTGCAGGTTAGCCAGTATGAAACAGAAACCACTGTTTTGTGGAGCACACGAACTCGTGGGCAGGTAGGGAAGGGAATGACACACAAAGCACACAGCGCTCTGGTTTCAGATGGGTTAAACGCACTTACAGGAGACGAGAGCACCTCCCGGGGAGCTGAGAAGGGACACTATTTCACACTGCATCGTGGCATTTGTCACCGCTGCCTCACGCGAGGAAGGAGAGACGCAGCGGAGAGCCACCCAATATCCCACACCAGAGGAGTTTCCACTAAGGAGGCTTCGCTGAGCAGCTGCAGGGTTGGAGCGCAGGATGAGGCCACAAACGCTGCCTTTACCTAACAGCTTTTCCAACAGATCCAACCACTCTTAGGATCCAAATGGGATTTGTTAGATAGGGGACATGCCCCAATAGGATTTTGGATGGGAGGAATTAAAAGGATCCCGATGGAGAAACAGCCGTTTCTCAACGCCCCAGCCTCCCGGCAGCGACTTGGGGAGCGCGTTCCTCTGCCCACGTGGCACCTCCGGCGTCTCGGCACTGCCCCGGCCCTCTCCCGGCTCCCCGGGAGCTGCGTGCGAGCGCCTGGCTGGAAGCACCGCTTTCTGCGGCGTCTGAACGGGAGACGGCGGGACGGCAGGCTGCTCAGGCACACGGACGCTAAGTAGGTCAAGCAGTGGACGCTGTTGTTTCTCAAAGTACCCTTTTTAAACGCTTTTTGGATGAAAACAAGCTATAACCACCTACGACAGATCTCCAACTCCCCTCCAAACTCCAAGTTCCTGGTAACATTAAAGCTTCTAGCACTCACTCAATGACCACAATTTCCTTTTATTTCCTTTCCCGCCCCTTGTGCAAACAAAGTTATTTGCATACAAACAGAAACCAGCTCAGCTCCGCTGGCCATTCCCTGTCCCCTGCGACAAGCAGACACCGGGCTGTCACACACGGGACGCTCGGGAAGGAGAAGACAAAGCCTATGGAAGAAACTCCTGTTCACACACAAAGAACTTCAGGAGTAGTAGGAAGGAAGGAGCATGTATTGCAGGCTCCTCTTCTGAGATTTACCGGCTAGCACCCCAATATTCGCACTGTCCAAATGTGCAGCGGACAATAGCTGGAAGTATTACAAACAATTGTATTTCAAAACTTTTTTTGTGCACCCACAAAACCTTAACTCGCGGCGTCAGTTGTGCTTGGAAGGAGCCAGAAGGCAGGCGCGGAGCGCGGGGGGCCTATCGCCCGTTAACTCAAACCGTCCCGTCCCACAGGCCCCCCTGACCGGCCCCGAGTGGAGCTGTATTTACTCCCGTGGATAAACCCA
>NW_009605561.1:0-2080 GCF_000690535.1 Cariama cristata | reverse complement strand
CCTTCATTTGCAAATACCAGAACCACACACAACACTCAAGACGGGGGTGCGTCAAAGTTTCATACATAGAAGTATGCATACATTAAAAAAAAAAGCATACAGAGAAGTAACATAGCACCCGACTGTAATTTTCTGTACAGCAACAAGGTAGTTCAACTTACTTTGGAACTACACGATTGCTTACTAGATCCCAGTGCTAGCCTGGCACAAAGACTGTGTGGTCAATCGTGTAAAGTATATCAAGAAACCATCCTCTAAACTGGGGTGTTCCTATCACTTTAAAAAAAAAAAAAAAACAGTGAGCATTTACATGACTTTGTGCAAATCTTAAAAAAGAAAAAAAATCTTGTAGACTTTACTCTGTGGTCTCAGTACTTCTAACATGTTGCTAAACTGGAACGATTTATTACAGGTACATTAAGTGTATTAGAGACCCCACTATTTTTTCTCTTAGTGAGGTTGTTTTCAAAATGCAAGATGCCAGCAGAAGAATACTGCTTCCTATTAAAATGTGTTTGTGCCTGCTTTGCTTCTGTTTAGGTGAAAATGCCAGATGTAGAATTTTTTGTTAATTTGGGGGACTGGCCTCTGGAGAAAAGGAAATCCCCACAGAACCTGCACCCTATCTTCTCATGGTGTGGGTCCAGTGAGTCAAAAGACATCGTCATGCCAACCTATGACTTAACAGACTCTGTTTTGGAGACTATGGGACGGTAAGAAACTGCTTAAAATTTTCACAGAATTGACAGCGACTGATCTTTCAAAAAAATACTTATATTAACAGTATATTAACTTTTTATTTATTCATCGAGGTGTTGGCACCCTGTAGGTAGGCAGTAACTGTGTCATCAATATCTTAACATTAACCAAGTTATGTATTATATAACATGAATTGCATATATTAAAATACTTCATTGTTTTATTTTAAAAAGTCAAAATTAATCTAAACACAGTCAAGTCACTGAAAGCAGCAGTTAGAGGGAATGTTTCAAGGGGAGGTATTTTCTTTGTTTGCTTTGTTTCCCTCCCCCTTCCCACCCCAGGAACATGTTGACAACCGGACAGGTCTCTTTTTTCATAGAATCTTTTTTTCTATACTTTTTAAAGCCCAACATAGCCAGAATTCTCAACCTAGGACCTACCATCTCCCAGTTTGATTACTGATCATAACTGTCCTTGGTCACTGTTCTGCTGCTGTCTTGAAACACTACAACACCAGCTTCTACAAGAGCTCTGTAATCCATTTTGAACCTGTTTTATCATTTCATGGCACTTAGTTCAGGTTCCTTGTCTTCATTATCAAGACTTCTCCTAAATTTGCTCCCCACTTCCTCCCCTCCCCCCAACTGTAATGTTTTAATTTAGCAAAGGTTTTAAGGAAGTGAAATATGTTGTATTAAGCTAATCACATTACCCTGCATCACCTTCGTCTGTCTGTATCCACTGTATCCACTTTTAGCTACTTTTTTCCATGACAACTGACAGGTCCTCTTTCCGTATGCCATGTAGTCGTTGAACCATTCCTTATCTATTTTTATTGCTGCAAAAACACTGATACAATATATATAAGAGTGTACTCATGACTTACCTTCATCCTCGGTATTTGCCTATTGATACTGTAAACTCTTTTAAGTAATAGCACTTGAAAAACTTTCCAGTAGGCTTCGCTGTTAAATCACTTCTTTCTCCTCCAGAGTCAGTCTGGATATGATGTCAGTTCAAGCAAATACTGGCCCCTCGTGGGAAGACAAGAATACCACAGCATTCTGGAGAGGACGTGACAGCCGCAAAGAGAGGCTTGAACTTGTAAAACTCAGCAGAAAATATCCAGAGATCATAGATGCCGCTTTCACAAACTTTTTTTTTTTTTAAACATGATGAAAGCCTCTATGGCCCCATTGTTAAGCACATTTCATTTTTTAATTTTTTTAAGGTAAACCACTAACCATTTTTCATAGAACTATGTTCTCAGGCCCCATTGTTAAGCACATTTCATTTTTTGATTTTTTTAAGGTAAACCACTAACCGTTTTTCATAGAACTATGTTCTCGGTGTTTCCCATTATCAAATAACTTTGTAT
>NW_009605560.1:8300-23987 GCF_000690535.1 Cariama cristata | reverse complement strand
ATCGACTCGGCTCTCGCTTCCGAAAACATTTATTTCGCTGTGTGGCTGGCAACAAGTTATTAAAAATGAAAAATCGTAAGCCCCGTTTCCTTTTCACAGTTCCTGCCGTGATAATGATTTTATTTCTGTTTCTTGGAACCTCGCGCAGAAAGCACAGGAGCAGCAGTCTTGAACAATTGTTTAAATAATTTCAAGTTACAGCCTTGGTTAAGATTTCGGTGACTGCAGCACAAAACTAAACGCTAATCTTCTAAAAAGTTTCTTTGCAGATCACGTTTGACGCGTACTGTTCGGGCAGGTATCAGTATGAAAGTACCTTGCATCGCGTTAGTGAAGCAGATAGGTTTTGAGGTTGCTTTTTTGTTTTGTTTATTTTGGTTTCTAAGGTAGCGCTTTGGAAGGACTTCTCCAAAGGTGTAAGGTACTGCGTTCTGCCAGTAAAATCTTTACATTTTATCCCGGAATGCAGTTAAAGATATTTTGTAAAGCTCTACAGAAAATTTCTGTCTGTGCAAAAGCAATCCAAGTGGGAACAGAGCTGTGCGATACGCTTGGAACAGCCCTGGTATTTGAAAACTTCCTTGGAAGAGCACAGGAGTAAAGCTAATGATCCCTTCTCAGGGCCTTAGCTGAAGCCTTTTTGCTCAAGTTACTCGGGTCCTCGGGCGTGTTTTGCTGTGGACTGCCTAGTTCTGGCAAGCGTTCCCTTTGGGCCTTTGAGGATTCCCGTGAATCCCCGGGGAATGCTGCCATTGACGCTGTGACTTCAGCCTGCTAGCCGCTCCCCCACAGCCTGCCTTAAACACAAGACAATGTGACCTGTATTCTTTCACAACGTAACCTTTGGCTCTTTATACAGGAGACATAAAGGTCGTTTTAGCCAAACTTGCGCTTCACACTGACTGATGTGTACTAAGCAACTTTTTGCTTCTTTGTAATGCTTTGTGCATAATACGTTCGCTGACGTCATGCATAATAAGAATGAAGTGAAATGCTGTAACTATGTAGATTAATAATAAGAAATAGTAATGTCGATGAGCACCTGTGGTCTCAGAAGAACAAGACAGCAAGTACAAAAAGCAAATTTCTGTCCTCTACCTCTTTCCGTTCTAATCAGAATAAAGTTATTTATGCCAACAAGGGAAGGAACAGGACAACACAATCTCTGAATAAAAAGTGATGGTGTTTTGTGGTGTTCTTTATTTAAAAGTGAAGTAACCTCGCTACAATATTATAGGGGTTTATTCAAATAGAGACTGAAAGCTATTGTAATGATTCTTTGCTTTAGAGAGCATGACTGAAACTTGTTCTCCTTTGTTCATGGTCTTAGCTTAATTTGTTGAAAAATCTACAGTTGCTGTGGCTATTTCTAATAAAGCCAATAATAAAAGTTTAGTAGTCTAAATTCTAGTAAGCTGCTCGGGTTAAGATTGGGATTTCCCCTCAAATGCTAGCTTAGTAATGCATGCTGTAAGACGAGTACCTCGTTCTTCCTTGGACTCTTTCGTCTAGATACACGATGAGGTTAGATTGAGTTACTTTGGCTTACGGCCACGAGCTGAGCTGAAGTAACGACGTGGTACTCTAAGCCGAACACAGCTGCAGGGTAAAAGGGATGAGATAAATTTAGTGAAGGTGGTTCCAGGTAGCACATTTTCTGTCGTAACTGAAATATGATAAAAGTGTGTATGTGGTCACCTGTTGCAGCTCAGCTGCCAGGTAACAGCCTAACAAAATTCTGTAGCTTAGTTGTACCCAAATGGGCATTTGTGGGTTTCTTTTGAAATGCTGTGCTCCTCAAACCTAGTCAAAAATTGGCCTATAAATGGTGACACGTTTTCATTCTAGCCAATTTCTCAGTGAGCTGAATAAAGCGAGAATTGTAAGAGAAAGGAATTTTTCATTGTACTTTTAAAACAATTTTTTTTTAAAGATACAAAATCCTTAATGCCCAACACTTTATAGAATGAAAATTTCACTAAGGTCAACATCCAGCCCACTGAAGCCCAGTGTTAAGATAGCAAATCCTGCAGTAAATCTACTGAAGGCTTGAAAGCATATCTATAAACTCAAAAAAAGTAGACATTTTCTGTGTCCAAGTGACAAACCCACCCATGTGTAATTCATTGCAATCAAATTTAAAAGCATACAATTTTAGGTTTTGTGATCTATTTAAATACGTATCTGCCATTTGGCCCAAATGTAACCCATCGTTGTTGTGCTGTCTTGCAGATAACTTCCTTTTTAGTGATGAAATCATAGCCAACGGTTTTCACTCCTGTGATAGTGATGAAGATGACAGAGCCTCACACGCAAGTTCTAGTGATTGGACCCCAAGACCACGTATAGGTAGAAGCCTATATAATGTTCTTAGATGCTGTTTACCTTTGAACGGTTTCTTGATTCTTCCCAGTCTTCAAATGATTTCTTCTGTTGCAAAAAATCTAGCAATCATTGCTTTTGAGCAGCTTAGAGTTGTTGCCTGGATTCTGCATGTTATTTAAGGAGTTTCAAAATGAACCTCTTGAAACTTGCTGTATTTTGATTAAAATTGTCAAGTCTTCTTTGTGTAGAAATCCTGCCGTGATCCATATTAAAAGCATACACACAGACTCACTAAATTGAACAGATTTATGGCATGTTTCTAGCCTATTTACTTCATATTAATTCTTTAAGGAACAAGATGATGATTCTTGTATGATTTTAGCTAATCCGCAGGGCTCACTTGTTATGTCAATTTGGGAATTACTAGTCTGCATATATATAGCAGTGGGTAAGTTAAGCATGGCAGTTGGGAACTCAGTAGAAAGTTCTTGCCTCGCACAGAGGCAAGATAACCGCTGAGGTCGCTGGTGATTTGTGTGGGACAGTGGCTTCCAGGGCGCAGCGGGTTTGGGACTTGGGGTCTTTGGTCTTACACAGGTGTGGTAATACCACAGCATTCGTTTTGCCAGTATTGATAAGAATAGCAGCAAGAAGACACATTATGGTAACACAATATTCCTCTTAAAATCTGCCCATATGTTGTCTTTGCTGATCCCTCGTTACAGGATCGCTATTGGTACCTTTTGGGGTAAATATGTGTAACAGTTGTTTTCTTTATATGTATTGTAACTAGCCTTAGTGATAGCTATTTGGGTCCTCTTAGTCAGGTTAGCTTCTTAAGATTTACCTGTTTTTCTTCTACTGCTCTAATCTCGAGTGTTTCTGGAAAGATTGATTTGATGGCTTTACGTTGTGCCTGAAATCATTAGTGTTAGACGACTAAAAGAACAACAAAAAGCCATGGATTGGTGGGCCCTATTTGTGTCTTTAGAGTCGTGTTTTATAATATGACTAGAAAGTATACATAATGTTTGTTGTTTCTTCAACTTATTACTGCAAATACCTTACAAAATGTTGGAAAAATACAAAGGAAGCCATAAACTGGAGATACATTGTGAAAATCTTGTGGCTACATAAGTGGACCTCTAAGAGCCATCAACTTTGCTGTGAACTGGGATTTCTACCTTGACTAACTTTTTATGAAATCCTTCATGGGTTAACACAAAATAATACCCTAAATAAAAACCCTAGCTATACTATCACTTTAGAATTTAGACCAAAACATACAGGGGTTTTGATGAATGAAGCATTAAGTGGGATTAATAAAATTGTAGTAGCAAGCATTAATAAATGGGACAACAATCATAATCATCTGACATACTTGACTCAAATATTTCTATCTTTTTAATTTTCTTAGGTCCCTACACCTTTGTTCAGCAGCATCTCATGTTAGGTACAGACCCACGGACAATTCTGAAAGACCTGCTACCAGAAACAATCCCTCCACCTGAACTGGATGATATGACGCTGTGGCAAATTGTTATAAACATTCTTTCAGAACCACCAAAAAGAAAAAAACGGAAAGATATTAATACTATTGATGATGCTGTGAAACTTTTACAAGAATGCAAAAAAATAATGGTCTTGACTGGAGCTGGGGTACGTATCGCTGCAATGACAGTGAGAGAATATGTAGACGGTTGGTTAAATGCTCATCCTGTGCTTTACAGCATGCAGGTGATGTGACCCTCGCAACATTTGTAAGTAAATAATTGTGCTAGGTGGGAAAGGGAGACACAGCTCTCCACTAGAACGATGCGCACTGCAAGACTGGAGCTTAAGCTGGAAATTACAAGGTCTCTCTTACAAGAAAATATTCTTAAACATTTAAACTCTTAAACAGTTGCTTCCATGCAAAATAGTCATGGAATGAGATCACATCTACCTGTTCCAGAACATTTTGTATCCTACTCATTTTTTCATTTGAAACAAAGGTAATGATTTTTTAAACAAAATGTCAGTGGGGGGACTAGAAGAATAGGACTTAAAAAAAAAAAAGAGAGTTGGGGGCGAGGATTATACAGAGATTATATTCAGTACACTGAATTTTACTTTTAACATGTGCTGCCCTATGATGGTAATAAGATTACTCACTGTTCTACTAAAGAACATCGTTGTACATTTGCAGCTTTATACCTGTGTACCAGATCATGATACAAAAGTCGATCATTTTTGCCTCTGTTGTTCATACACAGAGGGTGTGACACCATTCAGAAAAGATGAGTAGTTCAAATCAGCGTGTTAGAAAAGCACTGCTACTTCTGTTACCCAGTCCTGGTCTTTCTGTAACTGCTAGCATAGACCTGTTTCTCCTCCTCTTCCCATTGCATTCTGGGGTTGTCTGAGACAACAAATTTTAGTCTTTATTGACTACTACAATGCTTCTGATAAACAAAGATTGTTTATCAAAGGGGTTTATTCATCAAAAGTAAGAATCTATTCTGTTACTGTGTTGGCACATTAGAGAAAAAAAAAAAAAATCAATCGACCACCTTGTCCAAGCCTAAGTTGGCAGATCAATGAACACTTAATCAAATTTAATGCAACCATATTTTAAATTTTTGTTCACTTCTTACAAAACTTCCAGTAGTAAAAGTAAGTTCTGGTGTCCTATTACTGCCTGTATGGATTGTACTAAAGGGGGTTTTTGTCCAGTTGTCAAACTTTTGTTTCTGTGTTGTTTCTCCTGCTTGTGATTTGGGAATTGTTATATTGGTCCAAAAAAAGATACAAAAAAAAAAAAAAGAAAAATAAATACAGAGAACCCAGACTGGTTTTGTTCTTCATGTCTCTCAGCACTGTGAGCATACAGAAATGTGGTTTCCCAAATAGTTTGTATCATAGCAACTCTTTATAGCCAAATATGTAGTTTTGCTTATTTCAGATTGCAAAAATATATTTCAGGTGTCTGTGTCTTGTGGAATACCTGACTTTAGATCAAGAGATGGCATCTATGCGCGCCTTGCAGTAGACTTCCCAGACCTTCCAGATCCGCAAGCCATGTTTGATATAGAATACTTCAGAAAGGATCCCAGGCCATTTTTTAAGTTTGCAAAGGTATGGTTTTCCAACAGTTCTTCTCTTGGTCAGTAAAGACAGATAACAATATTAGAATGCATAAATCAGATATAAAACTATTCTGTTAACAAAAAGATATCTTTATCTTTTTTTATAAACAAGATAGAAAAATATGTTAATATATTGAATTTACTTTAATGAGACACCCCATTCAGTGGCATAGTGACTCTCTTCTTGGGGAGGTCTTTGCAATGTATCAATTTTATATCCTCGGTGTTACTTCTGTCCTTGTATGCAACCACGTATTAGCCTTATTAGAAGTATTTAGCAACATTCTCTTTTTTTTTTTAAGCTTATTTTTACTGTTCCTGTTACAAGTACATTATATATACAACCATTCCAGACAGTGTCTCTAATTTCAGGGAGGATAAATAAAAACTTGGAGTTATTTGATCAAACCTCAGTAATCTTAGCTGCTGTTACTTTCTGTGAAAAATGAAACAGTATGAGAAACTTTTTGGCCAGCAGATGAGTAATGTGGAAAGCTACATTTGAATTTGATATGCTGTGGCATGCTCTTCAATGTCATACAATACATTCACATTTTATCACTGTATTTACAGTAAAGAGGACTAAAGCAGTTTCATGCCCTAATAAGTTTGTTCTTGTTTCAGGTTTTGATATAGCTGTCACAAGGATCTGTACATCTTAGAGAATTAAAGGCTTTTTGCAGGGGCTGTGTTTGCTTAAAAGGGAGAATGCAGCAGTTTTTGGAAAGATGTTAGTGATATTAAACAGTTTAAGAAGCAGGGAGTACATCTCTGAGACAAGAAGGAATTGTAGGAACTGTAGACATATGTAGAAACAAAAAAATAATTTCATTTAGTCTGGAATTTCCTCAGGACAAAAAATATAAGAAACAAAATATTGTGAGAATTACTACTGGACCAGTAAGGACTTGTGAAAATCAATCACTACTAGTTGTGCTCACTCTTTCTTCCCTTCGCTCACGATTTGTATCTCTGCTCTGTTATAAAGATTGCAAAAGAAAAATCAATGCATTCTTCAGCTGCTTGGCTTTCTCTGAAAGCCTCTTATCCAGATACTAAGGTATCGTGATGCCCATTCCCTGTTTTTTTAATATTCTAAAAACAACCCAAACACCTCTCCCTCCCCGCAGAACAAACCCACAGCAAACAAAAAAACCACCAACTTGAAGCCTGTCTATACATAGATTTTACCAGAATAGTCCAAATCCAATTTAGCTGGTACTATTTTACTAGAATAATTTCTCCTCCTCCTTTTCTATCCCCCAGCTCAGTGAGAATATTGATTTCTTATTCCTTGAAATCTTAAATTCCTTTAATTCTAGGGACAAAGAACTGCCAAATAAATTTGCAGAGCTCAGTGGCAGAACATGTCTTGCCTCTTCAGACTAAGATATAAAAGCTGTTAGGACCACATGAATATCTGATTATAATTGTATAATAGCCTAGTCATAATCTAGGTAATAGCACTAGGAGCAATCATTGATCATTGCTGCAGTTTAACTCCGAAGACCCATGTACCTTCAGACTTACAAATAACTTGAAATATTTTGGGGAAAAACAAATGCTTTCCAAAAGTCTTTTTTTGCTTGTTAATAGTTGGTCTATACAGTAGCTGAAGGCAGAGCTGTCACAAAGATTAATTTAACAGTTCATTGTTGTGCTGGAACTTTTGGTTCAGCTTTAAGTATCTAGTGGCAAAGGTAGGCAGCAGCCGCCTGCCAGCTAACTTTCTTTTGGCCAGTGACTCTTGTGCTTTTTCTGTAAAAAGGCCTCGCGTTCCCAGGTGAGACTCCAGCCTGGTTGCTGTTCAGTGGCGAGAGAGTGACTGGAGAGGCGAGGGTCTGGAACTCAGGTTGCTCCCCTAAATCAGTGCTCCTGAGCAACAGCGTGGTGGCGGTGCTGCTGCTGCTGTCCTTGTCACACAGAGACCAGAGCTGCCACCCGGGGCGGTCAGCTCTAGACAGAGCTTCCTAGTGTGAAGCTTTCAGCTGGGTGCCCATATTTCCTTTTTCCTTTTGGCCGGCTCCTTGTTTGCTGTGAGCAAACATCAGATCATTCTACAAAACTGCCTACTTTTTTTTTCCCTGCGCTCTTTAGATATACCTGTCTCCTCTACCTTGATCTAATGGAAGGGCTGAGCATCTATTGGGCACAGTGAAATTGCTCTGCTAAGCCGTAGGGTTTTAACTTGATGACTGCTGTAACTGCCTAAATTGGCAAAGCTGGTGTGAGTACCACCTCTCCCCCCCTTTATATCCAATGCCATTCTGCTTTCTGGGCTTCTGTCATCTAGGAACAGCTGCTGATAATGCTGAGGAGTAAAAACTCCTTATCCCAAACCAAAAGACCAGAATCCAAATTCCTCATGAAATTTTTGTCAGACTACAGTTAAACCATGTATATTTCTAATAACAAATATTGAGGTTACTTCACAGTTACAAAGAAAAAAAGCTTTCCTATTTCATAGTTCTCAAAACTGAAAAAGATCTAAACCTTGCTTTTATGCTGTGTGAAGAACAAAATACCAACTTGCATGAAGCGATTCATCCTGACATGATCAGAAGCTCAGCTGTTGAAAGAAGAGTTGGATCTGAGAGAAATGACAAAATGCAAAGGGAGTGACAGCATTAACTGCAGGCATAATCATTATTGATAATATTTAGCTCTGTGTGAATCGCTGCAGCTGCAACAAAGACATTGTGTATCCATTTGCACTTTCTAATGTACTTCTGAATTCCCTAGGAAATCTATCCAGGACAATTCCAGCCATCTCTGTGTCACAAGTTCATAGCTTTGATGGATAAAGAAGGAAAACTACTCCGCAACTATACTCAGAACATAGACACATTGGAACAGGTTGCAGGAATCCAAAGGATAATACAGTGTCATGGTTAGTGGTTTTAGTTTCATTTATTTTATGTGTAGGAATGATTTTTACTGGTGCCTGTGACAACATAATCACTATTGGAATTAATTTTTTTTTTCTTGAATTGGTATCTCTTGGCATAAAATATTCTGCTTTTAAAATGTTGAATTTTTTTAGGTAGCTTAAGTATTTAAATCAGAAGCGTTTCAAGTGGCAATACTTCTTCCAGATATTACATGTGATGAACACTGGTCTTTGTGTGTCAGTGAAGATCCACACCCTGTTTACACAAACTTAGACCTTAACTTTTAAAATGTATTTGGTGCTTCTTTATATTCATGTATGAGACCCTAGTGTGGAAATCAGTCTTTTCCTAGGTCCCTCTCACTGTCTGTCAATGACATAGGGTTTGTCTGTTACCTGATTCTTTATTTAGGTTATATTCCATTGAAGTCTTAAAATATCCTGATACTTCAGTGACTTTACCTCATGTATAAAATATTGTGGATTAATCACCAGTTCAGTTGAATACCTTCAGCTTGTTACACCTACATTCTGTAATTACGACAGACAATAATTATGACATATAATAATTCCAAATTAAGTGAAATCTCTTAATCAGTTGCTCGATATGCTTTCCATTGCCAAGGACTTGCAAACGTCAAGCTAAAAGTCCAAGGATTCATTTTTAAGGAAAGGACGCAGAAAATCAGTTCTTAAAGGGCACATTTGGATCATTTAGTAGACTTCTGGCAAATAAATTGTTTAAAAGCAGCGGTGGCGTGTTTGTAAGACCTGTCTGTCTAATTCTACCTTTTCCAAGGACCAAACTTACTTGCTTTCCTTATCTACAGAGCTTAGCTCAGTGCCAGATTCGTCAATTTTCTTTTTTCAGACAGCAAACACAGTGCTCTATCACGCTGACCAAACAGCACACAGTAGAATCCTACCCGTCAAATAACCCAAATCTAGTGCTAGTTTCCATTTGTGCTTAGTGTGTCATGCATTTTCTTCTGGTTGTCATTCCATATGAGGCATTTATCATGAACTTCTTACACAGCTGTGTTTTTGCACATCACTGCCACACCCAAGCTTCCCTTTTTTTCAGTTGCATACTACAGCAATTAGATTTCAGACCATCCTTAGTGTATGTCCTCTGTAAGTTGATTTTAAATTAAAAAGATTCTTTAAAAACATGCTATGGAGTTTGAGATTTTGAGGCCTTTGGAAATCAGCAAAGGTTGTTTTGAGCACATGAAGCTTTATCTGACATACAGTTATGCTGCTCTTTCACAAACGCTAGCTGACTAATGGTAGTGGCTAAAGAGAAACTGAAACTCTGTTCTGTAAAGCTTCATACCGCTATATGTATTCTCTCATTTTTGTCTAGCCATGACAATGGCAAGGTAATCATGGGTGTGCCAAATGACAAGGAACCTTGTAATGATTTGGGAAGTTCATATATGAACCTTTGAACCATTTCACACTGCAGACCTACAGTAAAGTTGCTACTATAGAAACTACTGTATCTTAGATGCATTTTCTGAATTTGAAACGGCTACTGCATTCAACCAGCATGTCTGGAATTAGATCGTATTCCTTGCCATTGCTGTAGCTGAAAAATCAGAGGCAGTGGCCTGCTGGCTACACGACTCGTGCATGGGGCAGCGTAACCTCTCAATCGAGTCCTTCCCGTGGTGAAAAATAACTTACAGAGCCACAAGTAGGTAGCAACAGATGCCTCAGACAGGGTTAGGTCTGCTAGCCTGACAGACATGTCCCTAACACACTGTATAAAGGCCTAAATTATTACTATAAGCAAATTATAATGAGCAAAGAACTGTCATACTACCTGTAGTCTTTGGAATGCTTCAAGTTCTAGGAGTTGCAATGCTGAGCAAGCTTTTCAGAAGCTGTGCACTCTCCACGCCAGCAGTGATGAGCCAAGCTGAACTGCCAGTTGTTCATAAATGATCTGCTCCACGTTTTTCTGTGCTTTCACTCTGTCTTACCCAGATAGAGTATCGCCAAAGCATATTTTGATGTTGTACTTCACCCCAGAATCCCTTCATTTAGCAGTGTAAGTGTTGGTTGGCTGCTGTGCCTGAGTCATGAGCAGAAAAAGTCTTTGGATCGGGTGGCTTAAAATAATACTCCAGATAAAGTTTTGGGACCAGAGGTTTGTAGCTGTTCCTAGCTTCTGCAAAGCTTTCAACATCTTAATGGTCACCTTTCTAAAAGTTTCCTTTTAAAGAGAGACTTTTGTACCCCCCTGTACATTACTCAGTCATGGGGCTTTCTTACTGCCCTCATATCACCATTAGAAATTAAGACAGCTCCAGACTTTTACTGTACGAGTGACACACTGCAGTGCAGGGTCAAAGATCATAAATTTTTTTTTTTTTAAACCCTTGTTTCATGGTTAGGAGAAAATCTGTCAATTTTTCTACTTTATTTCTCAGCATTCTGTCAACTTCTAGCATTATTCCTTCCACAGGTAAAAGGCCTTGTAGGCTTCTCTCTCCTGGACACGTGCGCAAAGGGCCACTCTAGTTTGCCACAATGACTTCACACTGTGTATTGTCATGTGTGTGTTAGCCACCTGATAAGCTTTCTCTTTAGACAGATAGAGACGCAAACGCTCCACCAGATACTTGGGCATCACCTTCAGCTGCCTCAGAAACAGGCCAGTTATTGCTACCAAGTGGCTGTGTGGAGCAACGAACTTAACACGGTCTTGCCAAATAATGACAGTAGCTAAGCGGGATCCCAAGTTCAGAGCAGTATTTCAATTTGAACAGTATAGCTGTAACTTCTCACTTCTGCTGAAAGGAACAGTACTGCTTTTTAGTTGCCTGTAGTGAAGTCTTTACTAATGCATCTTCTTAGTTATTTTGCCCTACAGTTTCTTGAATTCACGTGGGTTCACGTTCTGCTGCTGCTGTTTGCAGAGCTGTCGGCACTACTGTTAGTTGTGTAAAGAGGAAAAGGGAAGGTTCTGGTCTCCGCTCCTTGTATATGCTTGCACAGGTTGGGGGAATGAGAGCACACAATATAATTTGTGTTGACATGCATGTGGTATATCACTACTCCTAAAACAGGATTTCTGCTGACTTAACATCTAGAAGAACTACTTTCAGTACTACAAGTATCTTCTTTTAATTTTACATTACTTTTTAATGACTGATTTTTATAGCACTACAACATGACAGCCTTTGTGTCAAAAGAGCTTGGGCAAAAAGACCAAATCTGAATGACTGAAAATCCTTATTTCTACCATACGGGTTTTTCCCCTCAGGTTCCTTTGCAACGGCTTCCTGCCTGATCTGTAAATACAAAGTTGATTGTGAAGTTGTTCGAGGAGATATTTTCAATCAGGTAAAAAGTTTACTTTAACTCACTGCAGCTTTCTAATAAGTAATTCTCTCTCAAAAAAAAAAACAAACCCAAACCCACACCACCAAAACACCACGCTTGGATTGCTTAAAAAATCTGCTTTTAAAAGGCTACATATCTTTGCATGTGTTTCATAAAAGTGCCTAGCTGTAGTTTAGTGTTTCCTCAAGTATTTACAAATATATTCAAATCCTATACTGCAAAAATTAAGTAATGGGAGAAAGCAGAACAAAACCTTAAGAGTCCATTTTTAATGGCACCTCTGAGAAAAGCAGAGGTTAAAATGGTAAGTAGAAAGTTGGATTTATACCTGTTTCAATTAATCTGAACTCACAGTCACATTGAGAAAGCATTCTTAGCTATACTTATAACATTAGTTGCTCTTTGAGCATTTACCTACATTACAAATATGCTTAAACAGTGGATGATGCATGGAGAAATTGCTAATGAGAGAGCAGCCTCTGAGCAAGGAAGAGAATCAGATGAGATGTCAGAGGTGGCTTTCTGGGACTTCGGAACTATTCCACATTCTGAACTCCCCACAGCTGGGTGTGAAGTGCCCCAGGGCCAAGGCAGGAATTAGTTCTGCTCTGTCAGAGCAGATGAACCTTTGGCTTGGCGAGACCCTCTTTGCTCTTCTTCCCCTACTTTGAAGGGACAGAGATGATGATTCTTTGGTCAAAAAGATCTTGTTTATACAAGCGGAAGGGGGCTCTTTTTCTGCAGGCTCATGTCTTTTTGATAAATGCTTAGACCACAGTTGTAACTTTAGATGAGAAACATGGAAGGGATGTAAATCTTTCAGGTATTACATTTGAAATGGAACTCGATGAAAGCCTTTCAGAAGAGATGTTTGAGTTAAAGCTTTAAGAAATGTGAATCTCATAAGCCTGAAGCTTTGCAACACTGAAACGCTGAATGTGTAATCTGGTTTACTTTGCTATTAAGAATATTATTTTTGAGAACTTTTTATCTTACAAAGGTTTGCTCCTCCTTTACCTTCAAAGCCAGCTGGTTGGAGTTTAGGTTTTCTTCCTTCTCAACAACCTTCCTAAGCATGGTGTAATTTTCTGGTTTGATTGTTAGTGCTTGGGTCTCCTTTTCCTAACAACACCTTATGATCGTATGTTCATAGGCTGAACCAAACTTCTGCCCTGATGGACCATCCCTGCTGGTGGTCAGTAATGGAAGCGTGGGGAAGTGGAGAGAAGCAGCCTGTAGCAATACTTTGGCATAATGAGAACAAAGAGGGTTCTTACTCCTGGGATGAGACTGAAGGAGCTTTTTACGCTTGATCTCTCAGCCCTAATTTTACAGTACTGTTGCCAGGTATTTCTTTCCAGGGCAGGCCTAGCTGTAATACTGAATTATTTTCACGATGCAAAATAAATGTAGTTATTGCCAAATATAATTTCACACAAGAACTAGAGCTATTAGGAGAAAACATATTCTTCCTCCTTTATGCCTGAAAAAAAAATTGTTCTATTTGCCATCATTATCTTTGTTCTGTAGCCTGCATTTCCCAAACCAGTGCTATGCAGTTTCTTTTTCTGTTGCCTCTCTAGAATATAGGAATTGGTTCCTTAGATATCGAAAGGAACCTTTTCTGTACTTATGGAACGAAACACTGTCCATTTCAATGGCTTTGTTCTCTAACAAGCCCTCCTTCACAAAAGTGGTTTTGGCACCCGGGTCCCAATAGATAGTCCAGTTTCTAGTCTCTGCTGTCCTCCACTACTTGAAAGTTCAGTTATACATGGCCCCAGGTCCTTAGTTTTTCCTAAAAATACTACCTTTCCTTTGCTCTGGTCCATCCCCTGATGGTTGTAAGTGCTTCACAAGGAAGTGAGTCTTAGCTAGCATCTTTCTGCCGGGTTTTCCTTTCAACGTATTATAAACTGAGAATTGCTTGAGATCATCTGTGTAGAAAACTACCAATTTCTTATTGCTGCTCTTCATTCTTTTGCCGCTACCAAGATAAAGTTCTAGTTCCCTTTTGCATGATTCTTTCTCTTGGTTGCTGTACACAACCATCCTTCTGGATGAGAAGCAGCAGCAGTTATAAATCACACATAGAACTTCTGACTAAAACAATTGTCAGTCACTTCCAAAAACACCACTTTTACTTTGCTTTTGACCATTTTAGGCAGCTTCAAGAAATAGTGAAAGGGTCTCAGATTTAGGAAGGCCCAAGAAATGGAAAACATGCACCAGTTCTGGGATATTCTTAAGCCAACGTAATCTTTACTAATCTTGTTTTTGATACACGGATAACATCAATAATCAATGAGAAATTCCATTAGCCAAATACATCAGCAGAGGTGGTGGGGTTTTGGGGAGTGCTGCTGAAAGAGCACCCTAGGCAATTGAGTGGCCAATTATCTAGCTTTAACTTCTTGGTATCAATTTCAGCTCTTGGAATAGATCCTCCCCCTTACTGACGACCTTTCTGAGGATTAGCAGAGAAGCTGGTGAGTAGCGTAGTGTTGAAACGCATTTATGGGCCCGTTACAGTGACTCAAAATGATCTGGCTAGGGATACCAGTTGCTCTACAGAGAGCCACTAAGTCACAAGTCATTGGACTTCCTGTGAGAAACGATGCAGACAGAGTTAATGTTACTTGGTCTCTCTAAATCATTTCATCTTCCTCCTAATACAGAGCAAATTATTTTCCCTCCTTAAGCTTCCAACTGACAGTGCAAAGGCATCACTAACATCAACAGCAGAGACAGCAGGGTAAAAAGCTTCAGAGAAAGCTTAAGCTGTTTGCGTGTTATGAGCTCTCTTTCTGATATGTAAAGATCTGAGGGAGAAGTTCAAGATTCATTCTACCCATCTGCTCCTTTTTGGGGAATTCTTTAGTTGGTTTCCCTTTAGCGTGGCACTACTAGACGCTCTTTAGCTTGGGTAGGTAGTGAAGGTTTCCTCCATATCAGCTCCTAGTTCTTGTGCCATATTGCTTCTTACGCATCTCTCCTGTGTTTTCTTCAAAGAAGGATTGGATTCTTTGTTTAAAGACTTAAATTTTGGGGAAAGGTCCTTTGACACTAGAGGAAAGACTTTGACTTGTGATGTTTTCTCATTTGGAAAGCATTGGCTTTTGTCCTGCTGCAGGCATCCATAAACCAGTTCTTTGATTTAAACTTTCTAAGTTCTGTATTATTTCTTCTGCATGTGTTGTCTGTACAAGAAGGAGTTGTTATGCATTTAAATGTCAGTTTTCATATATTTTCCTATTACAATATGTAATATACATCTTTTCACACCTTTACATAGCACTATATAGGATTGCCGCTACATTAAGCTCCTTAGATTTATTCTGGGGTATTGTATTTTAACACTACAGCTGAGAAGACTTGAACTATTTGGAAGAAAAATTGTTCAGTAGTAATTGAAGTATTGTCTGTACATAAATCGCTCACCTTCTTCCTTTTCTTCTCTCTGAAAAAGTCTTAAGATAGGAAAGAGTTGAAAGAGGTCCCAAAGATCAGAAAATCCTCTGGTTTCAGGAGCAGAGGGAGCCTACTTCTCCACAAACCTAACTCTCATCCGCTTTTTTTTAGTGAACAAGGATTCTGCTCTGGTTTTGGAGGAATTGGAAAAGTTTAAAATGGAGACCAAGCAAAAGTTCTTTCCTCTGTTCTTGTCCTGTATGTTTTTTGCTAGCCACCTGCTACTGTGCCATGTTGCTTTATGCGTATAACACATACCCTTTTGGAGGAGAGGAGAAAATAGAGAGGTAAAGCTCTACAGTATGCTCTTTGATTAGGAAAGGTTTTGTAGCAGATCCTATAATGGAAAATGACAGAGAAATCTAAGTTTTTGCTCTGATTAAACCAAGAAAAATACATTCCTCTCAAACAGGAGGTAGTTACTTATTGGTGCTGAGCGTGACTTCTGGACTTTGGCGTAGTTGTCAGATAAGAACTGTGGTGTAGATCTGCGTGGTTTCTCCCTTTTGCCTTAAGAGG
>NW_009605560.1:0-8276 GCF_000690535.1 Cariama cristata | reverse complement strand
CTGTAGCTTTATTTCTGTGTGCAGTTGCCGCAGGCTAGAGTAAGAAATCTACTTGTCTGTATATCCACAGAAAAATGAAGTGAGGAACTATCACTGAAACTTCCTTGTCTTTTGCCAAAATAAATTGTGAATTGCCAAATGTGAATTGCTAAAATCTGAGGTTTTCAAGGGCGCAGCCTTGAATTGTAGTAACAGAAGCTGTTCTAATGCAGGTTGTACCTAGATGTCCCAGATGTCCACCTGTTTACCGCTCGCTATCATGAAGCCAGACATAGTGTTCTTTGGAGAGAACTTACCTGAGCAGTTCCATCGTGCCATGAAGTATGACAAAAATGAAGTTGATCTCCTCATTGTCATTGGGTCTTCACTGAAAGTAAGACCAGTAGCATTGATTCCAAGTAAGTGACTATCTCCGGTAATATTTTCTTCGAAAAAATTCGGATCAAAAGTGAAATTCTCAGTTAAGAGCGCTAAGAAATGCTTTTGGCTTGATTCAGTGAAGAAACTAGATTAAGCATCTGGTTTTCTAAGATGAAAACTGATTGCCTATGTAAAACTGACATGCAAAATAGAGAAAGTAACAAATTCTAAGTGCTTTTTCTACACTCCAGGCAGATCTCAAGGTAATGAAATGATAATCTGAAAAACTACTCTCGTAAAACTTGAATGATGTCGTTCTGAGATTCAATTCATTTCTCTCCCTGCTTGCAATATGCTTTCAGAGTTATTTCAAAGACTTAGAAAGGAATCATCTTTAAAAAGATAAATGTAGTATCAAAAAATCAGATCAGGTACACCAGGTGTCGGTTGTAGCTTGTTTTAAAGTCAGTACTTAATACGAAGTGATACACAGTGGGGACTATATAATTATATTATATATTATGTATTTTTTTAATACACATATATAGTGTGTCACCATTTGGATCCTTAGCTTTTAAAAGTGATATGGAAAAACATCTCTGCTAATATATGTTATAGAAAAATGCCCTTCAGGAAGGCTGAGAAAATACTGTGACAGGCGATTTATTTGCCTGCTGAGCGCAAGACTTACTGGTACGAAAGAAACTCTCTTCGTGTGCACGCTTGAGAAGGACACGTGCTTCTCATCTGCTGTGAGTTGAGAACAGTACCACATCCACAGCCCATGTAGTAACAGCCTCTTCACTGTACCAGAGGCAGAGCCTGGTTTTAGGCTGATGGGAAATGCATAAGGACTGGAAAGCTGGGATCCACCACACAAACCATTGCTCTTTTTTGTGCCCTAGAACCGGATTTCATTAGTTGGTGACCTGATGAATCAACGCTAGGTTACCAAACTGGTGGGTTTTGGAAGCCTAAATTAACTTAACTTAATTAAGGGGATGTCATTTACCAGCAGTACGTTCTTCATGTGCATTTAAGTACATAAAATGAATGCACAAAATCAACACAATCACTCTAAGAGATTATAGTGCCAATTTTAATAATCTTTTTAACACTCGACCAAACATTGCTGTAGTCAATACCCTGTGCATATGTTTCTCGGTGATTGAGTAGAGGAACACTTTTTACTGGAAAAACAGGGAAAAAAGTCTAGATAGGCTACAGTGGGCTACTATAGCACCTTAAACTGCTGTTGTTAACTTTGGCATTTGCTTGTCTTCTTCCTGATCTGTTTGTTCTGGTCTTGTTGCAAGTGAAGGTATGAAGAGAAGTCTGAGGAATCAAGCTTTCTAAGTAGATCTCTGCTGAAAGTAAAACTGAAGCGACTACCTTTAAATTGTCTTTTCTGTATATAGGTTCCATCCCCCATGAAGTGCCTCAGATCTTAATTAATAGGGAACCTTTGCCTCATCTACACTTTGATGTGGAGCTTCTTGGAGACTGTGATGTTATTATTAATGAATTATGTCAAAGGCTGGGTAGCGAATATACAAAACTTTGCTACAACTCGGTAAAACTTTCAGAAATAACAGAAAAGCCTCCACGACTGCACAAGGAGCTCGAAATGCATGCATCTGAGCTACCGCCTACCCCTTTAAACATTTCAGAAGACTCTAGTTCACCGGAAAGAATGACTCCACCAGATACTTCGGTGGTCTCTTCAGAACATCCAGCTGAATGTAAGGTAGAAAACTGTGATCCTGCCTCAGAAACTAAAGGGACCTGCACAGAGGAAAAGCTTCAGGACACACAGACATCGTCAGAAAACCCTGAAAATCCTACTAGTGAACTAATGAACTCTGAAACAATGAAGGAAAATGGATCTAACAATGGAGAAAATAAAGAAAAAAATGAAATATTGAAGAAGTGCTGGGTAAACAGATCTGCAAAAGAACAGATTAGCAAAAGGCTGGATGGTAAGTATTAACTCCTTTCAGTATTTTGCGTGTTTGGCCGAGATGTTTATTCTAGACTTACTTTAAAGCAATACGTAAGTTACCCTTGACGGAATCGGTGGGTTTGGGTGGTTATTTTTGTTCAGACGAAACTCCTCATCATATCGTTTACTTTTTTTGGAGAAGCCGATGGGAAAGTTTTTTGTAATTAATAATAGGTTTTCTAATCAGTGATTACATACTCCCTAAAAAGATCAAAGTTTAGGAAGTTGAAGGTGAGTATCAAAAAATAAATCAGTTTCTAACATTTTCAAATGCATTTTCAGAAAAATTAGTTTGATCCTCAGGTGTTAAGAAGCTGGTCACAGTAGGTTGTAATTTGGTATGGCAGTAGAACTGAAAGATGAAGTCAGGATAGGAGTTGAAAAGCAAATCTCACAGCTGGAGCCAGGCCCATTTTGAAGGAAACTATTTAGACTTTCCAAGGAAGCCTTCCAGTTTGCAGTCTCTTAACTGATGTCAGGAGTTACCACACTAGAAAATCAGCATGGATGAAGAACCAGGTATTAAACTGCACCTTTCCAAAGCAAAGGCTGTTTTTAACCTTTGTCAAATAGGCTGTGCAGTGAGTTCCAGTTCTGTAATGGAAAGTAACGGAAATCTAGCTGTGAATACATGTACCAATGAAAAAAAGCTGCGAAACATCAAAGCTTAAATGCTCTTTCGTGTCAAAGGGAGGTGGAAGAAGGAATGCTGAGCTTTTCAGTGAAGCATTTGGTTTGTGCTTCATAATAAATACACATACATGAAAATAAATGCGTTTCTAATGTAATCTGATTTGTCACTTAAGTTTCCCTCTTGAAAATACATATATGCAGGTACCTTCTAACCAGAAGTCTGCAGGATCTTGTATGAATCATTTATTTTAGCCTTTTATTGACTTCTGAAATTCTGTTTCAGGTACTCAGTATCTATTTTTACCACCAAATCGCTATATTTTCCATGGTGCTGAGGTATACTCAGATTCTGAAGACGATATCATATCTTCTAGCTCTTGCGGGAGTAGTAGTGAAAGCGGTTCGTGTCGTAGTCAGAGCTTAGATGTGGAGGATGAGAGTGAGATCGAAGAGTTTTACAATGGCATAGAGGATGAGGATGCTCCTGAAAGGGAAGAGGAACCCGGATTCGGGGAAGACGGAGTTGAACAAGATGAATCGGCAGCTGATGACTCAGCTTATACAAATGAAGCTGCAGGGACTGATCATCCAAGCAACAAGTTGTAAAGCGATCACTGACTGGTTATGGGAACTTTCCACCAGCATTAGCAGCTTTGGCATGTCAGAATGAACATTTACGTCTGAATTTAGAGCAACAAAACCATAAGGATGTAGTGTTTATAAATAACTAAAACAGATTTTCATGCTTAGTTTTTTACCTTTTTCAATAAAATTCTATTACTGCGCACTCAACACTAACTCATCTTTTTGTTTTTTAAGGTACTAGGAATATCTAAACAATTGTCACTCTGTTCACTTTTAAGTTCATCTCTCTGATCAGGCATCCATGTATATAATACATATTTTTGCTTAATGAATTTCAGCTTATATTATTTTTTAACAGTTTTGAAAAAGCCATTGGAATGTTAAACTAATATAAAGGGAACAGCTAATTTAGACCAAAGAATGGTATTCTCACACCTCCTGCTTTGTAACAGTTTGGTTTATTTAAAACCTTCATATGCTTCTGCTAAACCTTTCCTTCTCGCCTAGTCTGTCATTAAACACTGGCATTTTCTAAGACCTACTGTGGCAGCTAATTTTTTTGCTTTAACAATTACTTTGTAAGTTTGAG
Source organism: Cariama cristata (assembly GCF_000690535.1). NCBI lineage: Eukaryota > Metazoa > Chordata > Aves > Cariamiformes > Cariamidae > Cariama > Cariama cristata. Next base: position 4,107 of record NW_009605560.1, on the reverse strand, counting down.
ACATACTTAAATGTGAGTAGATAAATGGAAACAAGACAGCGAGCACTTGAGAAACCCTCTGGTTTTTCGACTGATCAAGGAGTGCTGTGAAAATGCTTAGGTTACTGAGTTTATTACTTCCTGTGAACACAAAGTGATGTTGACGTTGGCTCCTTAGCAATTACGACTCTGGCATTTTAAACAAAATGGATCCCCCCCAGTAGAGGTTTTTCACGTTGTATACAAAAGTCAAATATAGTGCAGCTTGCATTAAAAATAGCCTTTGATAAATTGCCAAGGCTCTCATGTGGAAGCTAGGCTGAGTTCAGAATGGTGTTTCTACCAGCATGTGAGAAGGCGCAAAAAAATAAGCTCTTCCTTTATACTTGCTGATGCAGCAAAACCAGGAGAAACGAACCCAAATACCAAGCATCCCTGCTTACCCTGCTGAATGGATCAAACACAGATTAATAACCTAACCTGGAAGCACGCTGTTTTGAAGTCATGTCTCAGGTTGGGAAAATAGTTTTCCACCCCCTAGCTCCACCTTGCATATTAAAAGCAAAGCAGCTACTCAAATTATGACATTGTATATTCAAGTGCTAGGCTGCCTTAAAACTGGATGTTGCAAATTTTCGAGTGCGGATTGTTTCCAAGCCTTGAGAACTATTTTGTAAAATTGCACAGTGCAGTAGTAAATGAAACAGCATTTTTCTATAAACCACTTTTTCAACATTGGCCCAAATGAACTCTACGATGTAGATTATTCATATACTTTGCTTTAATATTTATTACATTTTGGAAGATGTATAGTAGCTGTTCTTTGAACATAAGATACATTGGTTAATATTTAAGAACAGCCTCCTGTATTCATCAGCAAATGTTGGCATGTTGTCTCATTGACCAAATTTAATACAGCTCTTATTTGGCTACACTAAAGAATGCAATATGTTTAGTTTTCACTTGCATGTCACGATGTATTAGTTTGTGCTATAGGAGATATTTTAAATTGAAATACTTTGTTTTAAATTATTTTTACAGTGAGGATTGTTTTCTGCTCTTTTATATTGTATATAGTGTCTTTTATGTAATCTACTGGCATATGTTTTGTAGAAGACTGTTTAAAATGACTGGCTATCTTCCTGCAACTTTTGAAATACAAAACCAGTGTTTTATACTCGTACACTCTGTTCTAAAGTCTATTAAAATTGTCATTTGACTTCTGGTTTCTGTTAATTTATAGTTAGATCTTAAAAACTTAACAAAATATGCCCTATAAAGTCAAGGTATACCCTAGCTAATGTAAGGCATTATATAGTTAATTGCTTTTTTCCATCTGTCCCCTTGGGGGGGGGGGGGGGAAGCCAGAATGAAGCTACTCCGCACTGTCTTTGGTAAAGTGACCTCCTAAACCACAATGCAGTGTTGTTCTTCAGAAAATGACTTTTCTCCTTTCAAGCCCTATGTTAACTTGAGCTGTATTTGCTGAAGAAGGGTGTTTATTCCCGGTGTTCAGTACCTTGCAGCTCTGGCACCCTTTCTCTGCCAAGACCTTCCTTGATGTTTGGCACTCGCTGCTTCCACCCTGACCCTGGACAGCCACGTCCAGAAGCCTCCTGTAAGGAACCTGCACCCCACAGGAGTTGGGGGCATGTTTGGGCATCACATACACAAATATTTCACTTGCGTTTTGTCTTGACGCAGGTAAGGCCAACTGGTAAAGCCCGCGTTTCCCTTTGGGTGGTGGTCTCACCCTCCCGGCACAGCCACAGATGAAGCCCGACTGCAGAGAGCCCTGGGTGGGTCCGTCTTTGGTTCGTCCTGTGGGGGGCTCCTGGGGGCTACAGCTGTACTAACCCCCCCACAAAAGGCAAAGGTCCACTCCTGTTGGCCCGAAAGGGCCAGGGCCCAGTTTAACTGGTTTTCCATTATGTAACACCTTACTATTGTGACGATTCCACTGTACTTCTGAACCACCATCCCTCAAATATAAATTATGTTTGTTTTAGGAGAAAAAAAACACGTTTATAAAACTCACACACTTGACACATATAGTGTTAAAAATACTAAGAATTTTTTACACAGACAATGTTTCCCTATCAATTGCTTATTACTCCGAAAGGACTTGAAAACATTTTTCCTCTCAAACAAAACAGCGGCACCTTTTTCTACATCTAGATGTAGTTCTGCTTTTTGTTCTTTCTTGTATCTTTGCCAATATTATTTGAACAAAAGAGGAACCCCACACTATATTGTATCACCTTATTCCTCCATTTCACACACTATCCTTGCCCTGTAGCGAAGATGTCATCTTTAAATATTGTTTAAAACAATTTTAAGGCAAACGATGGGGATGAGGAAACATTTGTCATCACAGCTCTTTGTTATCCCTAAGTATTCAGCATCTTACATGAAATTCACCTGGACGCATGGAAGAGCATGTTCAGTTTCCGCTCTAATTTGTAGAATCTCAAAAAGGGAGATTACTTATTTTTCTCATAATTTGCATTACTACTCTATGAAAGCATCTTAACCCTCTTAGTTAAATAGACGAACGGAAAAAAGCAAAGTCCGAGCATTTGTTCAACAAGACGGTGCCATTCCCCAGCCCCCTTTCAGCCTATTTTGATGCATTACACACAGTAACGACCTTGCAAAAGTATTTCAAGTCATGTAGAAGAAGTCCATATTTCAAAATCTTGTAATAATGTTTTCTTAATGGCCACGTATTCTCTATGGGTCTGGTCTATCTTGAATCCAATACATTTTTAATTAGTGGCTTTGGTTATGGAAAATACATAATTTTTTAAATCTGTGACAGCAAAGTGTTGAACAACATCCAGTTGGGAGGAGCTAGAAGAGTACAAAATTTGAGTGAAACCAGCATTCAGAATCAATCTGAAAAATTGAAAAAAGTTTGAGAAAAAGGAAGATGCAGTTCAGTACCTCACGTTCAATATCTATGCTTAAATACCGAACCAGAATGGTCAAATCTAAAGGGAGTTGCAATTAGTTGTATAACATACTTACGTACAGAGTGACTGGAGAATAAAATCCAGTTCAAAATGCAGAATTTCAGGCTAAACAACTGGCCATGTCTTTGTAACAATGGGTTCTAAACTAGCTATAACTCATCAAGAAAAGTCATGGAGTCATAACAGTACCCTTAGCATCGTCACTCTTTGCTCAGGAGTTTTGAAAAGACACACAGGCTGCTAGGACTCCGTAGGAGAAGTAATAATAATATTAGTAACAGTGCATGAAGGGAAAAGAGTCGCTATTTGCTCACCCAACATGAAGCCCAAGGACCATTCACTTGAAGCTGCAGAAAAGCAGAGGCAATGAAGTAAACCATCACACACCGACTGCGGCACTCCCTGCCGCAGGACACTGTGGGAGCTCAAAGCGGCCTCAAAAAGGAACTGGGAAAATTCAGGTGGGACAGGGCTACCGAAGCTCCTTGAGGAAGATTCCAAGGAAAAGAGAATTTTCCTCTCCCTACGCTCTCCCGTAAGCACCTGGACTAGCTACAGGTGCAGACAGTTTGTACCTCAGATTAACCCAGCACAGCAGTTCTCAAGTAAAACACAGAAAGAGTGCGCCTGAGAGCTGCGCTACAGCTATTTATACTGGACCTTTAAAAAAACCAGACCAAGCAGAGTCTTGTAAGGCACACGCTACGCGTGTATCCATCCTGCCTAGGAGATGGTGGAAGCAGGTACGTCACCACAGGTCTTTAAAGGACGACGTTTCTTAAGAGACACCAACCCGAGTGCTCTGTGACGACAGGACTGTCGTTTTCGCTCTGAGGGAGGAAGAGAGACCCTGCCGCCCCTGCAGACCCCGCTGCCCTACGCCCCAGGCCTCTCTCAGAGCAGCCCCTGCGCCCCCACCACCCGTGAAGCAGCCACTGACAACGCAAACACGGGCAAACTACAGAGCAAGTCACAGATTTTCATAGTTCTAGTAAGTTTTTGAAAGCCACAAAGAAACGGAATTCCAAAGTTCTTGAAAACAACTTACAAACACATCTCGGTGGGTTTTTTTGTTGTTGTTTGGTGGTGGGTTTTGGTTTTACTCTGTACAGTTATTACTCATGCTACTTTCCAACGGCGAACCGCAAGCCTC
>NW_009605559.1:2603-3435 GCF_000690535.1 Cariama cristata | reverse complement strand
GACAATTTCTTTTCACGTGTCCAGATTGCCCACAGTGATAGCAGATTGTTTTCCCCGATCGACCTCTATCTCCTCGCCCATGAGTCACCATGGGCTTCAAGGCTACAGCCAAAGCTGAGGCATATGCCTGAGCATAAATGCTGGCCTTGACCTTTTCTTGCAACAAAGGTGCATTTGCACATGCTTCTATCATATCCACCAGAGCGGCAGTACGTGGCAGAGAAGCAATAATTTGTTTGCATTCTTTGTTTGCATTTTGCACGGCTAAATCTCGTCCCCGTGCGGCCTTAGCGTCTTCTGTTAGATTAGGTGATCTCTCGATGGCATCCTTCAAGCGATCCAAAAATGTCATGAAAGGTTCGCCTGGTTCCTGCATGCCTGTTAGGGTCGGCGAATTGGCCCGTGCCCATCAACTGTTCAGTAGTTGCAGTACGCAAGGGATCATCTTCTTCCCGCTCCAGACTCTTTAACTGTTCTTGTTCCGTTTTTTGTTGCCAGCGCTCCATAAACAATAGTCGTTGTGTGGGTAGCAGAAACATTTCAGTCAGGATGCGAATATCAGTCTGAGTCAATGGCTGGCCTTTAAAAATTTGTTCCAACATCATTTGAACATGTTTGTTTTCAATCCCATATGCCATAATAGCCTTTCTGTGTGGGTAGCAGAAACATTTCAGTCAGGATGCGAATATCAGTCTGAGTCAATGGCTGGCCTTTAAAAATTTGTTCCAACATCATTTGAACATGTTTGTTTTCAATCCCATATGCCATAATAGCCTTTCGGGCTTCCCGAATTGTTTTCCAGTCTAATGGCTGGCACCCGCGTCTGCCTTGG
>NW_009605559.1:0-2568 GCF_000690535.1 Cariama cristata | reverse complement strand
CCCCCCTCGATTGCTGCATTTTCGATTCCCCCCCTCCATCTCTGTCCCATTGAGAAGTCAGGATCAACAGGCGGTGGAGGTGCGACAGAAGCCGCTTTTCCAGCGTTTGTACGTCCTTTCCCAGCACCTCCTCCTGCATCCCTACCATCTCCACCAAAATTCTGCTCAATTCGTTGGTTCAGTTCCCGTAGCTCATCCTCAACCTTCTGCAGGAAGGAGGAGGCATCAATTTCAGGAAAATGTACCCGCAGGTATTCTTTAGCACTCGAAGGGGTTTGCAAACCGTCCTGGACGCATGTTTTTATCCAGGACAGAATCCGCCGTTTCCTTTCATCATGTTGCTCTCGGGGGGCCGATGAGGGGCCCGTAGGTACGGGTGTACCTTCCTGGATCTGAGTGTTGTCATTCGTTAGTGGAAAGGAATTAGCTAACAGATTAAGAGTATCCTTAATGGTTTCTGATGCTTTTTGACGTAATAAAGCAGCCTTCCTATTTTTTCCTGATTTATCCTCTATACGCTTCATTTCTTCTAGCAAAGCTTGCATGGTTTCATTTTGCTTTCTGAGCTCTGAAGCAAGGGATTCGTCTCGCAGGCCGGGGGGTTACCCCCCCGCCTCATCGCAATCCGTATCCTCGGGAAGGGGCACACTCTCAGGACCAGCCTTCTGTGGAGTCCCTTCCTCGCCTGGCGTAAGCGGCGCAGTTGGAATTATAACATTTCCCGCACGCCAGAAATTTTTCTCTCCCACGGGAAATGCTGCGACACCCGACGCGGAGGCAGAGCTCACATGAGCAGCAAGCGCCTCCTTCACTGACTTGGCCACCTCTGCCTCAGAGGTGATTTTCGTCACTATGTCATTACAAGTCTTCCAAGTGGGTGCCAAACGGGCGGCCGTCTTCCCGCCAGCACTTACAGAGTCCCACAATTCTGTCCCCAGGCGTTGCCAAACTTTGACAGAAAACACCTGGCCAGAGTCCGTAAAAAACCCGTGTTGGCGACCCCAACCCAACACGTCCTCCAAGTCTTTACGACTTAAATCTATATCAGCCTTTTTGGCTAATCCTAAAAAATATTCCACCGCGGATGCTGCGTTCCCCATGCTGCTGCGTCACGTAAGCTTACGGTTTCCGCCTCTCTGGGGCGCCCGGTACCTTTTCCCGGCCGGCAGCGCTCCCTCGCCCTTTTCTTTTCAGTCGTGCCCCTCCTGCTCCTTACCGGATCACGTTGGGGTCGCCAGTTGTGGGGGTCTTTGTTCATGCGAGGCACGGACGACTCAGCACACCAATATGATGATCAGAGAAGTCGTTTACTAAGCAAAAGGCTACATCTTATATCCTGCTTTCTGCTTCCGTACAGGCGCTCGCTCAAGCTCTAATTGGTTACACGTACTGTCCACGCGACTATCGCGCTCCTGGCAAGGATTCTGATCTGTGTCTATGCCGTGCATAGCTTCCACGTAAATTAAACACAAGTTCTTTGTCTAACATACAAGCTCCCTGTCTCACCCTGCTCCCATGCCCTTGTTTCTCAAGCTTATCTATCTCCTGCCCCACAAGCTCGCCTCCCTGCATCACTCTCTGCACTTTCCCACGTCTCATCCCATTCTCAAAATACCCTCCAGCTTGTTGTGAACATAAAATGATCCTACGAGGGAGGATCGCAATTGCAGCTAAAATCTAAGCGCTTGTGAAAATCAGAGCTCTGGTCTTAATGAGATGTCTAGAAACTGAAGGACATCAGCTCCTTCTGTCTTCTCTTAGCCTGGCATCCAGTACACCTTGCGATGGAAACGCGGCAGTGTTAACGAGGATTAAGGTCCAGTACTGTCACAACAGGAACTGAAGCATTGGTTTTGCTGATACTCCCAGTGCTTGCCAGTAAGACCAGAACCTGTGAAAATCACCTCTTACAACAGAAAATATCTGAGGCTGGGTACTGGGGGGGGCTACCAGCCCTGCACGGAGGAAGAACCCGCGGCTGGCGTTAACTCATCAGCCCCGTTACCGGTAGACGCCGAGGAAGGACGGGGCCATTTGTTTTCTGCATGCAGCGCGAGTCCAGTACTGCAATCTTGCTCTGCCGCCTGGTGAGACCACACAAATCTGATGAAACGGGATGAAAACAACAGCAAACACCAATTTCTTTGCAAATGCTTGGGGGGGGGAGGACACCCAAAAAAAACCCCAACCCGGGAAGCACTTGGAGTGGACACGGCGGGTTTAATGAGCTGCAGGACCTTCAGCGGACAATGCAGGAGTCTGCAGGGAACCTGGCGCTGTGCACTTCTGGCTTCAAACGGTGAGACGGGCTCTTGCCCTGCTCTCCGCGGTTATGTTCTATCAAAATTCACCGAGCAACTGGACCAAGAAAATCAGTCCTTACCTAGGTGTGATTTTGCGCACAGTGTGTTAAAAGCAGAACAGAAACGGTGCTCTGCACCATCCCCGACGGGAAAGGAGCCTGCCAGCCCAGAGGTTTGTGGTTACAACTGTTTCGTGCCAAATCTTGGGGCACAGCAGCATCTGTTCCTTGGAGGTACCCAACCCTTCGCAACTCTGCTCTCCGCA
>NW_009605558.1:14866-15343 GCF_000690535.1 Cariama cristata | reverse complement strand
GTGTTACAGCAAAGGTTGGACTCAATGATGCCCGAGGTCTCTTCCAAACTCATCAATTCTGTGACCCACATGTTGGTCAGCTCTTTCAGCAGAGATCGGGGGATCAGGGCTCACCGCTCCCTTAGGAAAATCTGACCCCAAGACAACAATTGCAAGGCTTTGCAAGAAGTACACAGCGTGAGAAAGCAGAGGATTGATAAATCTTCACTGGTCAGAAGACATAACTTCAGTTAGAAGAGAAAGAAATGTGAATATTCTACACAGAGAATACTTAAAAATAGAGGATTTGACGATAGGATCCAAAAAGCCCGAGAACTAGGCTTGCAGCATGGGATTGATGCAGGTACATCTGCATTACTGCGTAGCCCGAGAAGTCAGAGCCCTGCCTGGGGACCTGCAGACCTGGCAAGCTTTGCAAAGACCCTCGGCACCGCCGACGTGCCTTACGTCTCTGGGCCTGCTCAGATCTCACTTTCC
>NW_009605558.1:0-14835 GCF_000690535.1 Cariama cristata | reverse complement strand
TACACATAATATCATTAGTATGTGCAAAGTAGTTAAATGCATTTTTGCTGTCTGGCAGATGGACTCCAGAAGAGAATGGGGATACTTGGGACTTGCTTAAATCTTGCTGTGATTTCATATTTCACGTAGGAGACCTTCCACAGTGTGAGAGTCGGTCCGAAGTTCGCCCGAAAGAACAGTAATGTCTCAACATCGTCAATAGACAAGGAAAGGGAGGACTGCATGGTCCGCTACCCGGGAACAAGGACGCCAACACCCAAAAAGGAAGGACTGCATGGTACAGAACACAGTATGCTGTTCTCCACTACCTGGGACTGAAAGTAACAATAAAATCTCCACTACCTGGTACCGTAGGGACACCTTGGACCCGTGGTGGTAGCTATAATTCTCTCCCTCTCTCCTTTTATTTTACCTTTTCTTTCCCTCTTTACTCTTTTCACCTATTGCACGCCGCTTTACAGGCAACATAATAAAGTTACACTGATTGATTGAAACAAACCCCTTTGGCGTTTTAGCCTTTGTTTTTTGCACTTCAGGACCGGAGTTTAACGAACCATCAGGAGTCCACCGAGTGGACCGTGACACGCAGCTTACGGTGAGATCATGGACTTCCAGTCATACAAGACAGAGGCTGGAGAGCGCGCAAGCGGTTGAGCGGATGGACGGGGAGGGGTACAGAAAACACGCCCCTATGAGATTTGCATATAAATTAAGAAGTATGAAGAAATAAAAGGCTCTGATGGTTATATCAAAGCATTTAATTAGAGATGGGAATATAGCTATATGCTCAAGCAGCTTTACCCTCCGAAAGTCATGGAAGGAACAGTATATATTGGACTACCGTACTTGCATTTTACGGAGGGCCGAGTAACTTCACGGGTACACACCAGGGCTTTTGATTGCCTAGTACTACGTCGGACTTTTTCACTGAGCAACAAAAACGCTCAGGAGAAAATAAGTACAACGTCACCATCTGCATAAAGTGCCTTATTTATTCCTTTGTGCATTCATTTATTCATTGGCCGGTGAGGCTGTAGAGGATGAATTAATATTTCTCAGAAGAGTGGGGTTTTTTTACAGTTGATTACCTAATTCTTATTACTGTAATACATATTCCCATGCCCAAAGGAATTCTCATTAAGAGTTAAAATACAAATAAAATATATAGTTAACTCAAGGGGAATGCCACTATAGCCGAGATGTGGGAGGCTGGCGTTTTTAAAGGTCGCTGCTACTTGACACATAAATGTTTACACAGTCAGCAGGTCCAAGCGTTAATGCACAACCACCTCAGTGGTTGGCAAGAGGTCTCCATCTATTTTTCAGCAAAAGATGGAGTAAAAGAATAGACACAATTGGAATTACAAGAGCTAATCCACATTAATCCTTCACACATGGCAGAATACAGGGGGGTGAATCATCTGCCGTGAGAAAGAGCAATGGCTCTATTTAAGGTTCATTTCACCCCAGATAGTCTTTGATTAAAGTTAGGCTACAAGTCAAGAGGAAAACTGTCATCGCAAGTTTGCATTTGGAAGATTTCTGTTAATTCAATAGATGTGAATTATATGAACACGTGCATTTGTCTCCAGCCAATCTGGGCTCTGCTTAATATACACAGCAATTTCAAATCCTGAATCTCAAGAGCAAAGAAACGTGAACAAATAAAAATATTAATCATCACTGTAATGGCAGTCTTCTGCCTGTCAGTTCTGGCCCACTCCTCAGCCACAACGCTGGGGGCAGGTACGCAGTTAAGGCTTGGCGTTTTCAGAGGGGAACTTCAGCAGCAAGAAAAACAAGAAAGCGCTGATGATTCAGGAATGACATAAAACTATACCATGCTTTAGCTTAATGGCAGTCATTCGCGTAAGACCTCATTGTAATATTGCTGGTGAAATGCTGCTAGAACGCCAGCTCTGGCTCTGCAATACCGGTAGATTTTGATGAAGCTAGAAAATCTGCCATTTTCCTTTTTCTCACCTTAAAAAGAAATCGGGTCTAAGGACTCAGTTTCCAGCATCATAAGATGATGAGTTTGGTGCCCTCATTATAGTTTTTTACATGCAATATGTGTTTTGGGATCCTCCCCTTCTACCTGTTGGGAAGGCCAACCCGCGCACGTGAAAAGCGGGCAAGGAAGGAAGAGGAAGAGGGGCCTCATAAGGAGTGTTGCTGTGGACCTCCACGAGTGCTTGACCTCTTGTTTCTTCTGATTGTTTTTTTTTTAATTTATGCAAGTAGAAGTGGACTGGTCGCTTTTTCTGCCGCAGTTACCCTGCTTTCCCCAAGTGCTTTTGCTTTCCTGTGCTGCAGGCAAATGCTCAACTACAGAAGATGGGAGCAAGCCCCGGTGCAGCTGATGAAGGGAAGCATCGCACCAAGGAAAACACTGGGAAAAGAGGAGTGAGACACTTCACCTGTTAACTGCTAAGGCTTCGCTAAAAGCATGTCGTCTATAGTCTGCCAACCCAAATTTGAAAACATCAGGAGGCTCTTGCAGGATCACCTCCTACTTTGTTCCAATGCTAATCAGCCACAAGATTAAAAAAAACCCCATCTTTTTCCTGCCAACTTTGAATGTGTTGGCTTCAGCTTCTCATTTTGGATTCTTGGGTCTCTCTGCAGTAGTCTGGAGTCCTGCAGTACCCTACGATTTTTTTCCTTTATCTCCTGATAGTTATACATGGAAACGAAGACATCTCTGGCTTTATTTTTTTTCTATAAACTATTCATAGATGTATACTTCTCTCAGCCAGAAATTTTCCTCGTCCCACCATCACATTCCTGACTCTCCTTTACACCCTATCAAGTTTTTAATTTCAGAAAGGGGACTCTGGGCTCAGTGCAGTATTCTGGTATCAATCTCTGTGCCGTATGTAGAGCTAAAGTAACCTCCCTATTTACGGGTCCTCTGCTTCTCTTGTCCAAGACCATAGTCCTGCCATTTCTGACGCTGCACCTTTGTAAGAGCTCATGGTAAGCTATTTAGCTGCCGTATGCCCCCAACTTTTCTGGGGGCACTCAGTAGTGGAACGGTCTCTCATTGAGTTGATAAAATACGGGTTTTTTTTTCTCAATCAGCCCGCACTGCCAGTAATCCTAGTTATTCTCCATTATCACCTTGTCCTCAGTTGACCAATTTTTGTGTTATCTCCAAATGTCAATAGCAGTGTTTTATATGAAAAGCATATGATTGGCCTCTGGAGGAAAAAAAACCCATGCGAACCATGGCAGTTCAGGGAGATTTCTTCCTTAATGACTACTTTTTCTAATATACCAGTTCAGACAGTTCTTAATCCATGTGATCTCTTGATATTACATAGCAGAGTTTAACTTTGCCTTTCTTTTAATCATAATATCTTGTGTTACAAAGTGCCCCACAGAAAGTCCATGTGTGTTATGTACATGCAATTGCTTGCACGAATGAAAAGTTATCATGTTATCCAAGGAAGAAATCATTTGCTCAACAAGACCTGCTTTACAAGAGGGGAAGTAAAGATTTTATTGAAGCAATAGGAGAGTTTCAGTAGGAGGAAATAAACCACTTCAGCTGAAGTCTAGCCAGGCTGGAGAAGAAAAAATTCTCTAAAATGTTAAGAATGAGGCAGGAAAATACAGTTATTTTTCCCTGGCTTGATAATTTTTCTAACATGGAGAGTGTGAAGCACAGATCTGTGAAGAAAAGGGAGGTATAAAATGAGTGCAAAGTACATTTATGCCCACTCTGAATCTGCTCTGCACAAATTGACTAGCAGAGATGAAAATGAGGGCCACCATGCATTCCTTACCTTGCCACTCTTCCATGCAGGTCTCCAAGACCATGGATGTATTTATGGTCCAGACTTTGAACAGCAAAATTGGTTTCTACTGCGGCACTATCCCTTGCTCTTATTTGCTTCTCCAAAACCTGTAAATTCAAGACCATTAATGAGCTTTTGGTTCTCTGCTTTGTTTTGTTTTGTTTTTTAATTTCAAAATAGGATTCAAAGTGCCATTTATGGCAGCAGGTCTAAAAACTTGTTTTTCTTTCTTGGAGGAAGTAACAGTATATTTTTCCCAAAAATCTATATCTGCATAAAGGATATGTCCATTTTTCCCTTTAAAAATGTGCATTATGTTGAAAGGTGTAGTGCTCGAAAACTAAGAAATGCCAAAATTGGGACATCAATGTTATTTAAATATAAATCAATACAGGTCAGACCTTAAACAAATAACACACAGGTTTTTTAAGTCGGGGTCCCTTTCAACAGGGGATACCAGGCGTTTGTGGGAGGCAGTCCCTAGCTAAGCTGAGCGTTTTGCAGCAGCCGGAGGGCATTGCAGCAAGGCTTTGCAGAGTGGGCAAGGCAGAGCAGAGGTGGGTGCAGGATCTCTGCCCCGAATCCAGACTGCCCAAGCTGCAAATGCACGAATACCTATGCCCAAACTAATGGACTGCACTTGGCATGCATAAAAAAAGATGTCCTTAACACACGTGGTCTTGTGCAGGGCAGGTTTTGGCTCCAGTGAATGCATGGACCTCCTGCTAAATCGCATTACAGGTACACCCACCAGCCCTGGACAAGGATGCGGGTCAGTATAAGCAGCTGTTTAACATCTTGTTTTACCCTTATTGTTCAGTATGTGGAATGATATCTGATTTATTGCGCAGTATTAAAAGTCTGATCTAAAAATGGAAGGAGTAACCGCCCTGTAGGGTCTTCTGAAGTGGCTCAGCCTGATGGTATTTGAATGTGTCACAAGCATTAATTTTTGGAAGCCCTTGTGCAGCTACTGTGACCTTTTACGGATAGAGCGGAGCCGGGGAATGATTTCTAAAATCTGCAGATTTTGCTCCTCAGGGTGAAAGGAGAGGCCTGGGGCTGATATCTCAGTGCAATTCAACACTGCACAGCACTTCACCCGCTCAAAGCACAGCTTTTACTCTTTTTTATGCAAATACCCTATTTGTGCAAAAATAGAGGGGCATTTGTTGGATTTTTATTTTAAATGTTCCCCACTGAGTGAATTATTTTTTTAAAAAAATAATATAGGAAAGGACAAATATTGGGGAAAATTTCAACTGTGAATGCTTAAAGTTTGGCAAAGTTGCTGCAGACGGGTTTGCCCGTCGCAGGGACGGCACAGGCTCGTCCCACCGCTGGGGCTGCGGGAGGGCACAGGGACAGCTGTGCTGGGTTTCAGCAGGGTCATGCTGATGCCCCAAGCTTGTGTGTTTGGATAAAGCATCAGAGCCTCTTCCCCTGCAGCTGTGCCCCTGCGAACAAGGTCAGGGCAAACATTTCCCAGCCAGCGGCAAGCAGGGAAGGTGTGGTGGCACATGCAAATACCCTTAGCCCTAAGTCCTCATACATCACCACTGTCCCGCTTCTCCAGCAAAAGGAGGCAGGTCAGCATCCATCCAAAGCGGGGCACAGGTGAGCGGATAAAGCAGTAATAACTCTTGCGTAAAAGGTAATTCAAATCTGTCATTTTTGCAGTTATTCCTGAGCAATCTTGCCCCCTCCCTGCACACAGAGTACGGACAACTGAAACACTGAGTATACTAGGCATTCCTGGTTTTGTTCTGCATCAGAAAATAATGTTCTCAAAGGGCTGAATGTACTGCACCACTCGAGTGTATTTTTGGCAGTGTGTTTGGCAGTGCAGGTCTGATGCCACAAGCCTGGGAAGAGAGAGGCACAGAATGGGACCACCGCTCCCTCGCTGGCAAAACCAGCACGAGACGCTCGGTCGTCAGGATGGAAAGCAGCAGCCTCCTGTTCACGGAGGGAAATCAATATTCTCCTCCTCCAGCTGGTTCCTCTCTCCCAGAGCTCTCCGCCCCTGGGTAAAAGCAAGCCACGTTCACAAGAGCATGCTTGTGACCGATGGTCACCCCTTGGTCTGCGTGCAGCCCCTCAGTTAAGACACGGTTTACTTATGGTTGTTATCAGAGGTGATGCCAGGCATGCCTCCCCTCTGCCCCTAGGTTTGCAGTATCGATGCTTTTCTCTTGCAATTTGCAATCCTCTCCTGGGACTGTGAAGGATGCATTTGTCAAAGGTCTGGTCATTTTCCACCTGGCGCTAATTGCTTTGACATCCCTGACGTGGCAGCAGCCAGGGCATTTTTCTGGCTCTGGCAGAAGGGTGTGTTTGCTCGGGCTCAGCTTCATTCCTGGTGGCAACAGCATGCCAGCATCTTCCCCAAAGCGGGCTTTTTTGAAGGATATTCTTCCTGCTTTGGGGAAGATTTGGAGTATGAGTGAGTCACATTTCCTGCCAGATCCTTTCTTGTTTTTTAAATGCTTGAGAAATCAACATTGCTCAAACCACTCTCATTTGCTGCACGCCAGGAGCAATTCTCTAAACCTCCACTAATTCTGTAGTGGCTTTGATTGACGTGTCTCACCGTGCTGTTTTCTGTGCTGTCAGTGCTCTACCCTTATCAAATCCTCACAACTGAAATACATAAAGCAAATACACACCTGAGATTAAGACCTGGAAAAGAGTAATTTACAACCAAGAAGAAAGATTAGATTTTGATGCTGATAGCATCTTAGGCATTTTTCTAGCAAATCAGTCCTGTACGTACTTGATCTGGATAAGGTTAGAGGAATTGGATGATCTAAAACAAGTAAGAGGTTTTATAGCATATCTTATCATCATACTATCAAAATCTTGAAAATAAAAGCTGTATGAAATGAACACAGGCCCTACTTTTAATTCAGATTCATTTCAGGTGAGCCATGATTGCATACGCCTTCAGATAAATGTACAGAAGATCAAATATTCCTCCAAGTACATAAAACCCAAAATGCCCTGTGAATTCAGTGGCATTTGTAAGACATTTAACACTACAAAGGACAAGCCAAATCTCTGGAGGTCTATTTCAGGGTATTTTTGTATTTTACATCCTAGCCCCAAAAAAGTGTTGATAAACTTCACATATAAATTTGACAAGTAACAGCAAATAATCAAAGGTCTTTAGCCAGAAAATGGGTATCCTGTGCATTTCCAGCACAGAACCATCAGTCAGTTTAAATAAAACCTGAACCTGAACCTTCATTCCGTTCTGCAGCGAGCTTTGTGAAGAGTTTCAGCAATATTTGATTATGTTTGCATGCAGAAGTTTATATAAAATATTAGAACATCTGCATTGGGAAAACTAAGAAGTAAATCCAAACTTGAGTCTTGATGTTATACATTAGATGAAAATACGGCTTGCCCCTCATTCCCTTGAACTCAATCTCCTGCACTCCAACAAAACTGAAAGCAAATAGAGGCTGAACCTGTGAATTAAAACACCACCGAAACTCATTAATCTGCTTTTTATTTCTTTTTATTTTCATTTTTTTTTTCCTACTTTGCTTTCCCTAGTCGCATCCCTTCTATTTTCACGAGTAACTGCAAGTGACACTATACCAGAAAAATCAGAATTTGAGTAAAACATAGTGGTCACGTTACGTACTTTTCTGCTCCTGAAGCCAATACTAGTGCTGAGTAGATCACAGGCTACAGCTGCACCACTAAAGTAGGGAAATGGCATGTATTACCTCAATGTCCTCGCTGAGCTTTTTAACGATGCTTGTGATGGTCTGGATGTGGTTTTCCAGCAGCCGCCGGGCAGCAGTCTCCCCGTGCTGATACCCTTTGCTTCCCTGGAGGTAGGAGACGATGTCATCTTTGATTCGGAAAGCCTGATGGAGGAGGAAAGCCGTGGTCCTCTCCTGGTGCTCTTCCAGCAGTCGAGCCCTGTCTCCGGGACAAGGAGGAGGGGAAGGGTCTCTCCTGTGAACACCAAAAACCCCGGTGTCATGGGTGTCATGGCAAGCAAGCCAAGGGATGTGAGTGTTGGTAGTCTCCTGACCACAGTGGGATCAGTCTCAGCCCTGGCTGTCCAGATTGTCTGTTGTACTGGGGGCTTTGGTGGTCCCGTGCATTGCTCATGCGTCCCTGCAATACCACTACTGAGAACAACCTCTCCACGCAGAGCTAACCTTTGGGTGTTGGCCCCATTAGTGGCCTTGGAGATGTAAATGACGTTTTTGCAGCGATTAGGCAAAACCCATATAGCTTAAGGACCTGGGCTTATTTTCAGAGTCTTTGAGGTACTTCCATAATATGTCTTCACTGCAATCCTCATTTTAAGCTCTTCCTAGGTCATTTTAAATAAAGGCAAAAGTGAACACACCCACCAACCACCTTCAAAAACACCACGGTTGATACGGTGATGCTCGTGCAGAGCATCCCCAGGAACACGCCCTGGCTGAGAGCAGGCAGAAGAAGAACTCATGTCAAGTACAGCAACACTTGTATTTGATTCTCCTTTGTATTATTTACACCTACCCACTGGAAAGAAGTCTGAAATCCTAATGGTTTTCTTACAGCTACTCCTTCTCCATCCGCCTGCTGAAACCCCGGGGGACTGAGCGAGGGGCTCAAATATGCTCAGTGAAACTGCGTATAAATATAGAAAACAGGAAGGATGTTGCAAGGATCTGAAACTGGCAGGTACAGAATGAAGCTCAATTTAGATATAGGCGCAATCTGGAGTTTGAGGGAAACTAGAGTCACCATTTACTTTTTTGTAACAAGCCAGAGAGAGATTTAATTACTGCAGAACTTTGGGTTCCAGAAAATGAAGTTTGTTTTATGTCTTAGTTTAACCTGAATGGCACATTTTTTATGCTCTCGATGCTATATGAAGTACCCTTTCATTATGCAGTTTAGCTAAACCCTGTAGCTTAATGATGAAGAAAAATACCCAGTTAGTCATTTGGGAAAGAAGTCACACACATTTTCTCTCCATCTCTGCTTTTAGACTGCTATAAATAAAAGTTCTGATGTAAAAATAATTTTTAAAAAAGAAAGGTGAAGAGAAGAGAGTTCAGCTACCCTACTCGATCAATACCCAAAATGCAAAGATGACAGTTTAATGGCTGAAGTGCGCTTAAGGATACTCTGCAACAAATTTTACAGCCACATGGGCTGCAGTGATGCTCTGCAGCTGGCTTCTGTCTGAGTACCAGGAGCTACTTTATATTTGTCTGCACAATTAAGGTTCTAAAATAAACACAACCTTTGGCATGAAGTACCAACAAGATCTGAACACTTAATTTCAAACTCTTCTTGGTAAAAATTCTAAATATCAGAATGACCTGCTGAGGCTGTGTGAGCCCTCTGCTCCTTGTGACAGCAGAAACCATGGTTGAAGATGAAGTGTGCCCACAATCTATTTTTTCCACTTCAATTTTCAAAGGCATCTTGTTTCTTACAAACCATTTTTTTAAAAAAAAAAAAAACACTAACAAAACAATACAAAAATAAAAATATAATGTTTTACAGGAAAATGGCTGTATGAGAACGTAAGTTCAGTGAAGTCCACTCGTGTGCAGCTTACCCTCCATATTCAATCTCAAGACTCAGGCTTGAGGTCCGATTACAACAGCTTGACAAGTTACACAATCTTTACTTGTCCCCGACCATGATTGTAGTCTGCAGCACATGTGGAACAGGACAGGACCTTAACTCAAGGCACTTTTAGGTAAGTCAGAAACAGGTCTTGCCATGTTGCATCGTTTTGTGCACGCGGCCAGCCACAAGCAGCACGGGTCCGCTGGCGGAGAGCAATGCAAGAGCAATGCCTCCATTTGAGCCTCAGCCCTGCTAAGGAGTTGCAAAGGACTTAAATGTACGATCCCTGAGGCTTTATTCCCCTTAGCCTCTCTGCCTTTTCACCTGCCTTGCAGCCAGTTTTCTCCTGAGTCCCAGGGAATTCCCCTCGGACTCTTCACGGTAGCCGAGCTGGTCCAGTGACTCCCGTGACCAGAAGAGATAGGTGCTGCTCTCCCGTCCCTCTCTCCTGCTCTTTCCTCTGCTCCTTTTCTCCACTCTCAGTCACTCAGTCCCACTTTTGCATCCAGATGAGCATGGGGTGGAGAGTTGAGGAGGCAGAGAAGGAAAAAAAAAAAAAAAAGAGACGAAAACCTGGAAACCAGTGGTGACTCATCAGGCTAATGAGAACTTTTGCTGTCACGATGACCGTCTCAAGCCCCTGGTGAAGGGCTGGAGCCTGCAGGATGCCTGTCACAGCCAGCGCCCAAACCCAGGAGACTTGTGAGCCTTTTCATCTCACTGGCCTGGAAGCCCCCATCACCTGGCCAGACCCCGCGCAAGCTGTCGTTGGCTTGTCGTGTATCTCTAAATGCAAACCTCTGGGAGCACGGGAGATGACTACCTCATGTCAGCTTCCATAAATATCTTCCTCCTTGTTACGAGGCTGGGACTACCACCGCTCTCTACCCTCTGTCACCCTGTGTCAGTTTGAAGGCTCGTACACATAACGAGGGCAATAAAACACCCTCAATCCTCTGTCGGCACCAGGAGAGTTACCAAAGATGTAGATCCACCATGTACAGAAATTAACTTCTGCTACAAACCTTGTTGGCCTTCTAATGTAGTGAAAACTGTAGGCTTGATTTTGTCTGGCTTCAGCAGAACTAACAGGGATTTAGGAGGTCCAAGCCACTTTTTGATTTACTAATGACCTCACTCAAAAGAGCTGAGTGTCTGCAATAAGCTAACCCTGCGATCTACTGCTCTAAACACATCAGTTATTATTATCAGTCATGATTAACCGCTGAGTGGAGAAGCCAAGAAGGTTTTCAGATTCCCAAGACTTAATTCCCTGGAAGTGCTTTACACCAGTCGCTCCTCCCATGTCGGGATGCTTTCTGCAGGCAGAGCCATCTCCTGTGGCTCAGGGCCAACGCAGATGAGATGCTCTATCCGGCAGCTGAAGTGCTAAAGCGTACATGCTGATGGCCTTAAGTTTCAAGGTATTACCAGCAGAGATACTGCTAGAAGTGAAGGAAGCTGATTGAATAAGAGCTCCCTGGTCCTGGAAAAACTGCAGCAGCTGCTTCCATGGGAGTGAGGTTTAGAGAGGCAGGAGGAACTGGCTGTATCAGAAGACATCCCAAACCCTGAGCTCAGGTGCTCATGAGATGTTCAAGAGCAAGCATGTCAAGCAATTGAAAAAAAGAAAACTAAGTGGGGAAGCAGGATTAGTTGGATCAGATCTACAGTCTGGGTTTGAAAACTGAGGCTAACAGGGATGACGGGAGCCAGAAGGAGAAGGGAAGGGGAGAGCTAGGAGGTAGGTGAAGGCAAGATGGGTCATACTGCTCTCGTTTCATCAAGTAGGAAAAAAATGGAAGTGCCTCTGTATGACAGCCCCAGCCTCTCTCCTACCCTTGACAAGTGTCACTGGAGAGGTACAGAGGCATCTGCAGGTCCCAGTGCAGCTGACCGGCATATTCACATCCTTCTCTTGGAAATTTCTTTGGGAGAGGCAAAACCAGAGGCTGCTGGGGACCACGCTCTAGTGTCCCATACTAAACAGAGCCCCATTCAAAATGCTGTTCTCTGAACAGACCACGGTTCCCAAAGTCTGCCGTTTTACAGCTCCTCCCCAAAGTAATCCCTCTTCCTTTCCCCATTTCCCATGACCTTTCCCATTGCTCCAGCCAGGATGCCTTCAGCTCCCCACGGTGCCCCGGACACCTTCTCTCCCTCCTTCCCTCCCAGTAACGCAGCCTGCAAACCTGCTCCACCAGCCTGGGTAGCACTTCTGTGTGCTGCTGGTCAGAAGACCAAATAAAATGAAATAAAATTAAATAAGTGACGCTCACTTCACACTGAAGATCAGCAGTGACACTTCTCGGCAGCTCTACAGGGCTACTGATTCTCTCTAAATATAAATTGCAGGAAATTAAAAACTTTGAGCTCTAAGCATCCATCAAATCCATTCGAAATGCCCAAGAATTGAAAAAAATTGTCAAAAGCAGAGCAACTTCACTTTCCTCGCAAAGCAGACTAACAGCGCTGCAGGGACACTTGCAGGGAACTATTGCACATAGGGAGAAAAAAGATTCAAATGGGGCAAATTCTTCTGGATGCTGTTTTTTCCGGATTTTTTTTGTTTATTTTTGTAACTACTGAGAGTGCTTTAGTAAAACAAAAAACAGGAGGGGCGTTTGGCTCGTAGCAAATAGCTTCATTGTTCTGCCAGTTAGACTACAAGCATTTTAACAGACTTTTCTGGTGGCACAGCTGCGGTTTCAACTTTGGGAAACCAAGTTTAAGTCAGCGCCTTACAGGGTTAAAGAGACCACAAGAAAATATCAAGAAAATTCAGAGGAGGAACATTTATAAATGTGGCATCAAGGGCAGCTAATCAATTTGCTGTTACTTAAAGTCGTTCCCTCAATTCTATGAAAAAGAAGAGTAATCTACCGCGATGGCATTTCACGGCCGTGAGTAATCAACATGCGCCTTCAACTCACATGAACCTTGAATGCTCTCGGTAGATGCGAATCCATCTTCATTTCTCTGCTGATTCAGCAGAGAGCAGGCAAGGATACAGCTCACGGAGAATCTGGACTTTTTCTGGTCAAGCTGCTGATAGGGGCGTGGGAGAAAATACATCTCAGACCTAAACACAATATATATTTTTTGTGCATCGTTCCAAGATACTGCTGCCATTCCTGACACAGGGACTTTCTGACCAGCCTGTCCCTCCCTGACCAGCCGCCTCCACCATCCCTGCACAGTGCCAATGCCAAAAATGGGTCCTGCACCGCACGGTGCTCACTGAAGGACAGAGCTGAGAAAGCAGAGATGTTCCTCAGAGCTGAAAAATAGCTCCTGCCCAGCCCGAGTTGTTGCATGACTGAGTTAATTCATATATTGCATAAATAACTTATTTTTGTTTGGCTTTTGGCAACCCACATCCAAGGAAGAATTTTTATAACCACCAGGATGGGCAGTTTTCCAGCAGCAGTGTGTCCTGAAAATTTTCACCTGCTGGGTGTAGAGCAGTTTGCACTTTTGATGTAGGTCACTCTGCCCTTCTCGCAGTGTCACGGTCACCCCTTCTTCCCCATCACAGTCCAGCTGCAGGTTTTTTCCACCTCCCCTGAGAACCAGGGACTGTACCTGCTGTGCAGAAGCTGTTAAAGAATACCAAAGCCAGTTTTAAGAACTGTCTGAAAGACACAGTAAATCTGGCCACACAGAATGATTTCACCGGAGCTATTTTAAGACAGATCTTGAACAAGCCTTCCAAAGCTTGCAGAAATTTACGGCATAACAGTATAAATTACGTGCAGCTGCTGTTGCAATACAGTGACCGTGGTTTACCTCCTAGCTCAGTTACTGTAAACATTTCCCATACTTCGGCATAGGAAAAAATGTCTGTATAAAAAAGCTCAAAGTTGGCCCTGTATCATCTCGTATCTGTTTTCCCTACTTGCAGCAATTATCCCCAGCACCTTCCGTGCCGCAGACACAGTCCGGGGGGAAGGAGCCCGGTGAGCTGTGACACTCAACTGCCCTGAGGCAGATGACCTTGAAGAGTCATTGAAGCTAAGAGCTTAAAATGTCACACTTTGGGCAACGAAACGGACAAACAAAAGTGTTAACGCTTTAAGAAGAGCTCTTATTAGCTTATTGTCCCAGCTAGTCAAATTGACTGGTCCAACGTTGGAGATATGGTCTTGAGATGGTATTATTCCTCAAGCAGAAGCTGGACGATGCCAGGCAAGGCATGGACTTGTCAGTCTGTAACTTCACACACCGGGACAGCCGAGGGGCTGTGCATCAGAAGCGTCTCTTGGCATCACCGTAGGGCAGGAGCTCCAGAAGCGCCCGGCAAGGGCACCTGCTTGCTGTCCCTTGGCAGGACGCTCGTGCTTGTGCTAGCTCCAGCATGAAAACAGTTTTCACCGTGATTTCACGTTCCTTGGTCATTGCGACGCTTCTAGCAGAAATGTAAGTGGAGCATCTCTGCTGTGGACGTGTAGAGGTGGACACGAGTGACCTGTGAGAAGGGGGATGGAAAGGCACATTGCTACTTCAACGGCCGTGCGTGGCTCTAGCAACTCTAATACACGTATAGGAGCGCACAGAGAGACAAGCCTGCCTGAGAGTTCAACGTTCAGAAAGTTCATGATATTCACCGACCGCCTATGAAATGCTCTCAGTCTAGTGGTGGGTGGTTGGTGAGCGGCGTGAGGAGAAGCCGGGACCTTTGCACGTCCCACAACTCTCTAGACAGCATGGGAAGCCAATCTTTGCCCAGAGGCACAGGTCATGGAAATGATGGAGCTCTTACTTCAGAAGAACACCTCCAGCCGGTTCCAGCAGAGAGGGGAGCAGAGCCTGGGGGAGGCCAGGACGGGACTTTCGGAAAGGGCAGCGCAGAGACCAGTTCACCGTGGGGACTGAAACCAGTTTGATGGGTGAGGGAACCACAACGGTGCAGGACAGCTGCTGCCGTGAGAACCAGCACGTGGAGCTCCAGGGGAGCCTCGGAGAAAGTACATTACCGGGCTGCAGGGCTTGTAATACTTCAGCGTGAATCACTCAGCCCTTAATAACAGTCTTCATCCCTCTTGCAGAAAGGATGCCACGGAAATCATCTCGCTGGCACAAGTGCTCTTCCACACGGAGCAGTGCATTTCATAACCATGGTGCGATAACGGAGGTTACCCTGGGAAGGATTGTAGCTCAGGGATCGATGAATACTGCGAGATGGTGAGTTGAATTTATTTACGTTGTTCTCAAAGTAACCTGCTGAATAAAATGATTGGTGGCGTGACTCATCTCTTGGTATCTAGATAAATATGGATGTAAAGAGTGATGTATGTCCAAGACTACCGAGCTCAAGGTCCCTCTTCTAAAATTATGACCCCTTGTAGCTATGAAGAAGCCATGGAAAAATTCTTCAAGTACTTTATTTTTATTTAATATATTTAATATTAATACATATTTAATATATATTTAT
>NW_009605557.1:3557-6474 GCF_000690535.1 Cariama cristata | reverse complement strand
CCGCTGCCTGCCTCAGCTCATCTTCGGTGTGGCAGAAAAAAAAAGGCATGTTCCTGAACGGGAAAAAGTCCATTTTCCAAGCGAGTCTGCTTTATTCGTGCCTTTCCAGTCCCGGGGGGGGGGGGGGGTTTTGTTTTTTTTTTCTTGGCCGTTTTTTAGGGAGGAGGGCAGGGTGGGAGAGGCAGGAGGAGGGCAGCCGGGTTTCCCCATGGAGAAGGGTGCAGCTTGTTCCCGAAAGAGGACAGGGGAGAAAAGCAGAACAAGCGGTTTGGAGTTGTCTCTGTCAGCCTTTTTTATGAGGGGAAAAACGGGCCATCAAAACCGTCAGTTTTTCTGAAGACTCCTAAGGAGTTGACTGGAAGGAGCACCTCAGAGAAACTTCCATCAGGGAGCTTCCCCCAAAAAACAAACCGAAAAACTAGCTTTAATGAACCGTCTGTACTCACTAGAAAATAGGAACATTTACAACGTGGAAAACGGCTCCTACATCTCAAGCTAGTGACCTGGCTTTCAGCTGATCAGTGAAGAAATCTTAAGAGGTGTGGGTGATCCTCAAGTTACCTGGCTAGCTGGTGTTTCCCTGAAATTTTGGTTACAGTGGTATTTACTTAAAGAGCCTTCAGGGTTAATGTCTGTGCAAGCCAAAGAAATGTGGAGTGTCCTTTTGAAAGCAGAGTATTCATCTCCTGCGCTAAGTATTTATGCAAATAAAACTGTACTATCTTATGATAGGTAGCGAGATGATCAAAATAAAATCGTACCCATTACTTGATTTATAGGCATAAATATTTTTATTGCTGGCATTGACTGACAGCTATATAGTCTTTTTTTCTCAGTTCCACAAGATCTATCACATAAAAGGTAGTCTGTAAGTACTGTTTTATTGTGGTCCTGTAATATTTATGTTTTTCTGAGTGCCTGATCTAATTTGTGAATTTTGAAAGGAACAGCTAGTTATTTTCTTTGTAACTGCTACCTCTGCAAATGCAGCCTTGACTCTTAAGAACTCTTAAGTTCTCTGACACTTCACTGAGAAAGAGGAAGTTGACATGCCAATCTTGCAGTTTTCTTAATACATGTTTAATTTACATGGGAAGTTCCACCTAAATTAAGACAATTAATGAATACACTTGCTTAAAATAGTATTTCAGTTATCATATTTACTTTTCTATATCCTTCCTTTAATTCCGATTTCATTTTAGGGGTTGTTATTCACACACATCACTGTTAACTACACGAGTGAGCACAACCAACTTTGAAACTCCCCCGAACATTTTTTTTGTGTTAAAAAAAACCCCAAACCCTATGTATATATACTTATGTCTATTACATGCTCAAACATTTGCTTTACAGAGGCCTATGTTTTCTGTGTTTCTATCCTCAGTGTAGCCTGGTTGGCTTGGTTTTGTTTTGTGCTGTGCTACTTTTGCTAAGAAAAAAGGTTTGGTTTGGTTTGTTTTTTTCCTTTGTGGTCACTCTGGGCTAATGAAGTAGGAAAATGTTAGTCTTTCTTTTTTCAAATTCATTCCTTTGTTCTCCTCAGATGACTAAATTTGAAAAAAGGGGAACTCTAATCATTGTATTAGTACTAGCATGAAACTCCAATGAGATGGCCTCTTTTTCTGGGAAACAAAGCCTTTTAAGAGACATAAACATGTAAATTGCCTGAAATTACTCATCAACAACAGCAAAAACTTTGGGGAGAGATATTAAAAAAGCCGTGCTATTCTCTCGCCGTCCAGGGATGGACTATCCGGAATTCCTTTCCGTACCAGTAAGATTATTCAGAACTAATAGAGGTTTCAGAGCAGCAGCTGAAAAGAGTGACGCGTAATGGCTGATGAATTTTGCCGCTTCATTCCAATGCATGGCTGGCACAGGAACCTCCTTCAAGCAGAAGGCGCAGCCTTGTCTGCAGGGTGGCATTTCGCTGCACAGCAGCCAGACGCAGAAGTGACCTTGTGCTCCCCGCTCAGTTGATGAGCGGGGCAGAGGCATGTCACAGAAGCGACGATTTCGCTCACTGAGAAGGGGGTCAGGAGGTTGCCACCTCTCCTTTTGAGCAGCATCTGGTAGACAATTTTCTGCCTAATATTGTCAATCATTCCCTTGTTCTTGAAGGTGCCTGACTGTCCTCCCAGCTGGAGTGAGAACTTCAATGATCACTATAAAGCAAAACAAATGCAAAGTTTACAAAGGGGGTGTGGAGAAGGCAGGTCCCCAAATAAAGAAGTTGGCAGAGGCTCAAATGCCTGGGATTATGAGAAGTGGAACACAACACACGGTTAGTGCGCATGCTGGTTTGAATACTAAAGCTCACACAAATACATTTGTTGCACACTAAAAAGTGAAGGACTACTCAATCAGGTTATGTTTTAAAAAACATTACACAGAAAATAGAGGGTTTCTTTGCTTCCTATTGCTCCTAGACTCTTTTTAAAGGCAAGGAACTGAAGCATAGCACCAGTCTGGGAGGAGGTAGGAGCAGAGGGAATCTTGCCTCTGGTGATAAAATGCTGGCATTCATGGACAAAGGGAAAAAATCCTCAGAGACTAAAGAAAATAAATCAATAAATTTATTCTTTCCTTAGAGGCACATTGGTAAAAAAGAAGAAAAGGAAAAAAAAAAAAGGCAGAGCTAGCCAAGGCAGGATTCTGGGTGGTCCAGCAAAATGCACACTGCAACGTATCCGCCTGCTCCAGTGAGACAAACTAAAG
Source organism: Cariama cristata (assembly GCF_000690535.1). Classification (NCBI taxonomy): domain Eukaryota; kingdom Metazoa; phylum Chordata; class Aves; order Cariamiformes; family Cariamidae; genus Cariama; species Cariama cristata. The sequence goes on along the minus strand of NW_009605557.1, from coordinate 3,756 downwards.
CCCACCCGTACTAGTGCTTATTAGCCCTGGCTAGTGCTTGTCAGCTGTGGCTACTACTTGTTGCTGCTGGCAGCTGCACTGCTGACTGATCATCCCTGATGGAAGCAGTGCTGGGACCAGCAGGTGAGGTGGTCACCCCGTAGTGCCTCCTGGAGCGTTCCGGAAGAATCTCTGCTTTTCAAAGCAAAGGAACTCTTTC
>NW_009605557.1:0-3544 GCF_000690535.1 Cariama cristata | reverse complement strand
CCCCAAGGTGGTGTCAGGCAAGCTCTGCCTGCAGTCACAATCACAGTGTAAAGTAGCAGTAGCTGAATGGAACAAAATGTCAAACAGATCACTAAGTGATTATATTAAAAATTAGAGGAATACTTAACTGAGAGATGGATTGGAAAAAAAATTTGGGAAAAGTATGTATTGTAAGAAAACTCCACCAGACATTAATCAATGTAGAAGACTAGTTAAGGCAGTGTGAGGGAAAGCTAGATTTTTTTTTCTGTGGCTAGTGCATGGAACTGCCCAGTGGATTTGCTGAAAGAAGTTAGACAATACTTATTCAAGATGAACTGCAAAGCTGTCACTGTAATTCACCTTCACAGATTGTTCTAGAAGAACTTCTCGAGGGAGATATATATGCTTATATATACTTACCATTTGAATTGTCTCCTATGTCTTTAGAGAGAGAGACACACACATTTCTGCTTTGGAAATATGACCTGATTGCTAAGGTTAGAGGCAAAGAAGCATCTGAAACACTTCTGCTGTGTTGCAAAGCTGTACACACAAAGGGAGTGCAAATGTGCACATTAACTTTTAATAAGCTCGGAAATCATTGACATGTAAACAGCTATTATTACAGCCAGAGCCTGTGCTTTCATTAGAGGCATATTATGCTGTAGTACAATCATCAGATATCTCTCTTTAGCTAAGTGATACTGTATTACCCCATATATCACAACAATTTACTCGATGTCAGGATGTGGCTGTGGGCCAGAATTGTTCAGCAGTTCACCCCAAGAGTGCGAAGACTGAGTCTCAGGGAAAAAAATGATGATGGGTGGAAGGGGGTTATGGCTAGTGTTTGACTCTTGGCTATCCGTGAATGTAAAGACACTGAAGAGGACTGTATCTAGGACTCCCTGACTGTCCTTAGAAAACTTTCTCCATAATTTAACTCCCCTGGGAAGCACTGAAAGGGCAATATGGGTTCAGCTTCAGCTTCATTCATATTGCAAGTCAGACAGCCTGGAAGAAACGGAACAAACAGTCATTTCTATCTTTTGTTTGTATCAAATATTGTGAGAGAAGTTATTCTTACTACAGCTCCAATCTGGCTTGCCTGAGAAGTGCTAGAAATCTTTAACCAATCTGTTGTAGAGTTGTCAACACTGGCTCCTCATTGCATTTGATAACCCAGCAGGAGCAAAAAGCATTAGCAGCTCAGATTACTAATCAAAAGTCAGTAATTCTTCTCTAAACCCCTTCCCAGGATTGCCCTGCCCGTCAGCCCAGTGAACTCCGGACTGCCGTTCCTTGTCCCTCCTGACTCCAAAACTATTTTGCCTCCTCTGCACCAGAATTTGGTTACACTCTTCCTCTGTCACCCTGCCCAACTTTTCCAGGGCTCACCTGCTGTCCTGCTCTGTTTTAAGGGCTGCGGGCCCATGACCTGCCAGAGTCACGGGGGAGAAGAGGTAGCATCTGGGACGATGGAGCATCCGCCGGCAAGCAGGCAGGCAGGTGGCCTGGGATGGTTTATGTGTCCCTGAGAACCTGTCTGAGCCTCTCTTCTCTGCCTCCCCCCACCACGCTCCCAAACCCGAGCGACCAGCTAGTCATTTTTGAACTGACAACTAAAAGCCTGATTGTGGATTAACACTCTCTACTTTTATGTTCACCCACCGAAACCTCAGGGCAAGAGGCGTCAAGTCAGCTGTATCTTGCAGCGCGTCCCAGAACTAACCTGAGGAAAAGGCTGAATACAGAGTTCAAACAGAGGCTGAAGTGTGAGCTGCCATGGAAGTGAAGACGTGTCTGTGCAAGCCCAACTATCCTTTATCATCGCGGTTTTCTGCAAGAGATCCTTTGGTCTCCATTTTCTTACTTGCGGTGTTCATGCTAGCACATATAATCCCATTCAGTGATAACACATTCGGTGCATGTAATTTCTAATTTTGGCTCTGGTTCTGCTACAATTAATACATACAGACCTTTGAAAAACTCAAGGAGGTCTCTCAACACGATCCCAGTGTGTGGCAGATGGAATGGGACCTTCAGTAACGTGATTGTAATTCAGGTAATTGTGAACACAGGCCGCTACAGGCGGTCACAATTAGATTTTGGTGGTATTCAAATGATAACAAAATCTTTCAAATAATTGTAATACTAGGAGGTCTTGGAACGATTCCATTTCTATGCCTCTGAGGTACAAGTATGAAGGAACTGAGAATACCGTTTAAATTCGTGGTGGAATTCATGTTCGAAGCAAAAAATTAAGCGTAACTTTTTTACCAAATCTAAACCTTAATTCTGAACATTCAGTGTAGGAATAAAACTAAAAAGCATTTATCCTTCTTTTTCCTTCCACAAATCTATCCGTTATGCAACATCAACCTCAAAAAAACCCATGACTGATCCACTGAACCAGGAAGCTAAATACTCATGCAGCGACGGGAAAAAAGACAGGACATCTCATGGCGGCGTGTACCAGAGGCTTTGCCTGCTGTTCTGCCGCGAGATGGGCTGCGCCGACATTGCCGTGCAGCTGATCAAAGCTGCGGTAAAACATCTGGAAATGTCACTTTTAGATGGGTGGGGAAATACTGCTGGAAGGCCTGGTAACACCAGAATTTGCCAGTGATTCTGTTGTGGATCTTGTCCAGAGATGCACAGTCTCAGGAAACCTTGAAAGAATGAGCAAAACCAACTCGTTTGTGGGACTGGGTTGAGAAAATTGAAACAACTTCCATAGTTCAACATGAAAAGTAACTTTGTTATTTCTTTAAGAATGGGTACTGTATTATCTGTAAATTCTTGCGTAGAAAGCGCTGCATGCTATATTCCAAAATTAATAAATATAATTACTTTTTGACAGGACAAATTACCTAGCATCAGAGGTGAAGCTTGGCCCCACGCTGACATATTACGCGTACATGTGGCCTGTTGGCATGTCTCTGAAACAGAACGTGCGGGGAGAGAGGTACTGAGCACTGAAAAGGGAATTACTGTAATTCACTTCTAAATGGAGAAGAATACATATACGGCTCAAAAATAACATGTAAATGCAGACTTAAAACTTATATATGAAGGAAGAGATTAGAAAAAACATGCAACCACCTTAATTATTACTCAATCTCAGGAGGCTTTAATAAACGGTATAGAAGCCTATAATAAATTTAAATGGTGACTGCAGCAACTTAAAACTCTGTTTGGAAACTATTTTAATTTGAAAAAAAAACTTTTCAGAAAGGGATTTTAAAGCTTAAAGTACTACAATTTCAACTGGAAATTATTTCCCTAACCATCCTGGATAGTTACCTCCTCAACAGGGTGTAGATAGCTCTGCTTCAAGTTTTTCCTCTTCAAAACCCCCAGTTTCTGCTCAGCTTTTTTCCCCCAAAGTTCCCTTTTTTCCATTTATGTTTTTTGGGGAGAGGTGAAATCATTTTATGTCACGCAGCCCCAAGACATCTGGCAGCCCGTCCCACAGGCGGAGGCTGTCGGGCACCCCCCGGCCCTCCTGCCGTTTAAACCGACTGAACGGCGGCAGGGACGGACCGGTGTCCCCAGGACC
>NW_009605556.1:662-7639 GCF_000690535.1 Cariama cristata | reverse complement strand
TGAGCACTTCACAGCCCTCACCCACCAGGAGCACATCGGGCACCCCGCGGCCCTGTGCGGATGCATGTGAGGAATGCACTGCTATGCTTAACGCTTCTCCCAGGCCTCCAAAAGTGCCTGAATTTTGGGGGCTCCAGTTCCTGGGGAGCTAAGTTTGGTGAGCTGGTTTTACCTGTCTGCAGGCAGTAGGAGCTGTGAGTGAAGAGCTCCTCTGATAGTCAGGTCGATTCTTTCTCAATCTGGGGTCCCAGAAGTCAGATGCACCAAACTTCAGGTCCCTTAGCAGAATTTGAGCTTTCATGTTTCTTCTTTTTTTTTTTTTTTCACTTTCCTCCAGTTCCTGGGGAGCTAAGTTTGGTGAGCTGGTTTTACCTGTCTGCAGGCAGTAGGAGCTGTGAGTGAAGAGCTCCTCTGATAGTCAGGTCGATTCTTTCTCAATCTGGGGTCCCAGAAGTCAGATGCACCAAACTTCAGGTCCCTTAGCAGAATTTGAGCTTTCATGTTTCTTCTTTTTTTTTTTTTTTCACTTTCATGACACATTGCAACAGTTGCCTGTCTATCAGCTGGGCTTGACTCCTCAAAGATGCATTTTCAGCTTCTTTTTAAGGTCAGAAAACCACATATATGGTTCCAAGCTACCCAAGCATGCCCCAGTTTGGTCATGTTCTGATGAGGGTTAAATGACTCAGATGACAGCTTTTGGAGACAATCCTGTATGTGAATAGGCCTATCGCTTGATTCTTGGTAATTCTAGACCAGGTCCTGCCTTAGCTTGAGCAACACGATTGCCAGCATAGTTGGGTTAATGAAGCAACTGTGAGTGCTTTGCTAATCACATCTCAGAGGTTCCTTAGGCTCCTTTCTAAGCACTTTTTTAAAAAATAAATTTAATGAGGTAAGTTAGTCAGCTAGCTGATCTGAAAATCACTTTAGCATAAACCCAAACTCTCCACTGTTTCTAGGTTTTAAGTACCTTTGAACTAAGCTAAATTCTTCTTCTCTCTCTCTCAGGCCAGGAAATACATTTCTATCAGTAGGATTGCCTGCCCACATATGAATAATCCCACAAAACCAGTCAGATCCCCTAAGTAAAGGCCGATGAGTATACACCACCACTATACACTCCCATAAATCAATGTTTTGATTGCTTATATACTGGGAACACTCACCCCCTGAACTGGTATTTGAGAAGCCACAGGCAGCTCCTGAGACATAAATGCACAAAATGTCTTTGCATTACTAACTCCCACTACCCCCCGTTATCTGATGCCGTGTGGGACACGCACAACAGCCAGAGGAGAAGGACCGACTGTCAGTAAGAAGCCAGCCCAAAGACCTCTCTGAAGCAGTCGTGGTACGGCTATACATCGGCCATAGGCTCAAAAGGAAGAGAAAGCCAGGCACAAATTGACCTAGAGCTGGTGAACTCCCATGACCACACAGCAATACAGATCCTCTCCACAATGGCTGGGACTAGGGTGGCAATCCGGTTTTGGTGACATATTTATCCCATCTGATACACGTGTAGGGGTGAGTCCTTCTCAAAAAGCTGTTTCCCTGAACATTTCAAGGCTTTGTTAATACGGCTTCCTCTCCTCCTCGCCCAGCACGGCTTCAGTTACCGTTTTCAGACATGAGTTCTGCAAGTGAGGTACCTCTGAAGTCTCCAGCGACTGGATCTCTCTCGGTAACTCGACAGCATGCCTGTTGAAGTAGTCCATGGTAATAGCATTATTCCAATAGCTCAGGTTGTTTTCAGGGTTAGACGTCTTTTTCTTCCTCCTCATGCAGCAGACTGTCAGCAGAACTGCTGTCAATAGAAACATGTCAAAAATTTGGTTATTTCCTTTCAATAAGGACTCATCAGTACCACGGGTTTGTTTTTTACGTTACTCAAGGAGAGGGCTGGTGACCTTCATTCACACGATTCACTCTGTCCGATCTAGCTCTCCGCTAATAAACTTCACACAATTAAGTCAGAATCTGAGCCTGGCTTTTTTTTCTTACCTGTGGAGCACACTTAAGCTTCTGCAATCTGAAATATTTGAGCTTAAAGTAGAGCAGTTAGGCAAGACGAAGTGACCAGCAAGTGAAACTCGTTGATAGAACCATCTGTCTGGTCTCAAGGCCACGGGCACTCCCCTGACCACAGAGATGCCAGGCTATTTCTGGCATTGCTTTCGGTTTAGTCATCTCCGTTGCAATTCAGATGGGTCATCCCGGCAAGGCAATTCTCCAAAAGGCAGGCAAACCCACCGTAACGAACTTACTGCTCCCACTGGCCCTTGCTCAGGCCGAAGCTGCGGCGTGCACAAGGGTTTGTCTGGAGGAGTAATGCATGGGCTCTGAGTGCTTAATCTTACACCTGCGGACTTAACTGACCACGTGTGCTGGTAATCCACCTGATCTATACAGACAGGTAGCTGGACACGTACTTACTTTGATTTGTACCCGTGAAATAGAGAATGCCCTGCCGTAAATTCACTCCATTATTTCTAAACCCCTCATGGTAGAAGAGAAGAGAAGAGAGAAAATATTAATGAAGCAGAAAAAACACATTATTTTCTCAGCTACAGCCAAAATTATTTATTAGAATTGTAGCCCAGAGGAAAGAAAAGATTGCAGAGAGGCCAAAGCTGCTTTGTATGTTTTGACAAACATTGCAGCTACCCATATGCCGTGGGCCTAATTTCTTATCCCATCTACGCACATAAAATGGCAATACAAAAGTGCAAGGCTAGGGCTCTATTTAAAACAAAAGAATAAGCTACTGAGAAAAGAAAATGAATGGGTTTGAGTTCAGGCGGTTCATGTCTCATTCAAAGGGTAAGGTGAGCTTATGCCATAAATCTTCTTCGGAAACTAACGGGAAAATCTCCCGTGCTGTTCCTGCACGTTTCAGAAAAGCATCAAACTCACTACGATCTTTGACTCAGATTGCGTCGTCATTCCATCACCACGAACTTCATTTGTGGACAGCCCGACGACGCGACTCCAGCTGCTGTGCCCGCGGGCGGGCATCTCGTGGGGGCCACCGAACTGCTCGTCCTGCCCGGGGAAACGGTCGTCCCCCTGAAGGGCTGCAGCTTTGCTCCCCACTTTCCTCCTACCCTCTCTGTCTCCCAGCCCAGCCTGTGGGCTCATTAAGATGAGAAAGTGCAGCAGGACCTACATGTAATCCTCCCCAGTGCTGGAGAGGGCCAACAGACCGTGGAGCTTTTCGGTGCTCCAGCAGCAAGTACTCCCTAAGGCACAGAGCGGTTTTGAAGGTGCCTGAGGATATGAAAGCCCCAGTAAAGCCAACTCGTAGCGCTGTGCAAATATTTTGAAAGCCTGAGGTTTTACAGCTTATAAAATGTTGTGGCTGCTGACAGAGAAGGATCAGATTTGGGTTTTAGGGGCTGGAAAGCTGGTGACACTGAGTTGAGAGTCATCTCAACATGAGAGTGATCGACAAGGGGAAACGGTCTCAAGTCGCGCCAGGGGAGGTTCAGGTTGGATATTAGGAAGAACTTCACTGTAAGAGTCGTTAGGCATTGGAACGGGCTCCCCAGGGAGGTGGTGGAGTCACCATCCCTGGAGGGGTTCAAAAAACGTTTAGATGTGGCGCTTCAAGACATGGTTTGGTGGGCATGGTGGTGTTGGGTATACGGCTGGACTTGACGATCTTTGAGGTCTCTTCCAAGCATAACGATTCTATGATTTTATGATTCTATGATCTCTACTTCTTCCAGCAGGAAACGCCCTTGCCATGTGCAGCTATGGCTCCTGTACAACACAAACCTCTCTCCCTTAATTACACTCTTGCTCTCCAACCTTAGCGCGCACACAAGCAAATGGATGGAAGACCGTGGGAAATGGGTTCCTGAGCTCCCTCGAATAGAACATATTTTAGCAGAGGGAGGTCTCCCTAAGCTGCCCCAACTGAAAGCAGGGGAGACCTGATTTCAGAGGGAGAGAGAGGACAGCAGGGCTGGAATGGGGCTATTCCCATATTAACTACCCTGTTGCAGTGGAATCAATGTAGCTAACATAGGATCGCTTACTTCCAGAACAACACTAGGAACAGGGTACAGCTTTACTGATATTGTTAGATATCTCTTCACTCCTGTGACTAGAATTACATGTATTACAGAAAAAACCTCTTCCCAGACAGACAGTTGCGATGACATGTTAAGTGGATGAAATACACAGAGGGCAGAGATGGTGTGGAAGGGAGAAATGGCATTAATAACCACAGAGCTGAAGAGAGAAACAGTAACTGCAATACCCTGCTTATCTCTCCCGGTACGTTATGGGATGTCCTTGCAAGGACGAGAAAGTGCTGTTGTTCAGTGGTGCCAGGTATCACCTCTGTTTTGGAGATGGCCAACCCTTTGGGCAGAAAAAGGGTTAATGCTTTTCTGGTTTTCAAGCACTCACCTGGATGCTTTCTGGGAGTCCGAAAAGCTAAACCGACTTTTCCCTTCACTTGCTCCCTGTTAAAGCCAATAGCGGGTGGCACGAGAAGGACACTTCGGCGTTGTCCCTGCATCAGCCCGAAGGTCCCCATACACAGATTACATTACATGTTAGGAAATATCAGAGGTCTCTGCAATTTTGTGGACCCTGGAGGTTCAGGGAGTTCAGAAGCATGTCTAACCCAGATCCTTTGACCTGCTGCTGGTCTGGAGGGAGAAAAGTCAACCCAGATGTTCAGGGGCTGAGCTTCTGCTGAGCTCCCATGCTGGCCACTTTCTGGCCCTAAGTCAAATTGCGTCTGCACTGTCTGTCCCCTGACCCGTGAAACAGGACACAATACATCCCACAAACGGGAGAAATGAGATTCTCATGGATTTACCGGTTTCTAGGCTGGTGGGAACGTGTTCAGCACCTACTCTCACCTGCACAACACCTGCACGCTGGCAGGTAAGTTCACCTGTGAACTTACCCATCAGCTGTATTTAAGGTCCAGCACATCTCACGGGAGAATACCCACTGTCCTTTAAGGACATGGAGTGACCGGATATCCATCCCGTTCCCACAAAGTTTCTTTCAATGCCTAATTTCCATTGTGGGGACATGTTTACATTTCCCTTGTTGTCTAAGTATCTCCAGCTTCAACCGCCACTTCCTCAATCTCCTTTGGCCTTTTTTATTAAAAGCTTCCACTACGCTATCAGAAATGTCCCCTATATACGTGGCCTTCAGCCTCTTCTTGGACTACATGGCGACACAAGTGGAGTTACGTTGCATTTCTCAGCTCTTAAATCCTTTGCATGGCTCTTTTCTAATCTTCCAATGCTTTTTTAAAAACGTAAACCACCAGGATTACACACCATATTCAATACCGGTTTCATAAATGCACTGTAATGAGATCACGCCAACTCCCTACCATTTCTTGATAGTCTTCTGTCTTTTCTTTCAACTCTCTTAAATATTTTACCAGCCTCGCATAGCTGCATACCCTCTTCCCCACGTAAAACATGATGTTAACAGACCTAAACGTTGCAAGCACTTAAAAGTCAGGAAAACCTCAGACAGAAGGGTGTTAATTTACTTCTCCCTGTGCATGCAGATCATAACATAACCTCAGTTTCTACAAAACCCTTGCCTCAATGACCAAAATAGTGGTTTTCCCGTTATTTCTTTCCATTTCCCACATTTACCGTGGTTGCCTCCAGTCGTACAGCCGTAGCGGTGATACAGGTATCACCACGGGTTTGGTTGGTGACCACAGCTGCTTACAGCTGGAGGCAGGAGGCTCCTCTCCGGCTCAGCCTGAGCTCACACCTGGGCATCCGACTCCGGGCTTGGCATCTCTTTCACTTCAGATCAGGAAGCAAAGATTCGTAGTTTTTTGCGATGGAGAAAGCGGGTGCGATAATTTTGGAAAGCGTCCCAGTGCGTGAAATGTGAGCTAAGTGGGGTTAGGTCCAAGGCAATTCTTCATATAGTCTTTGAGTTCTGCTGATGCCCGCGTTTGGAGGCTCAGCCTTCCTCTCCCGTTTTCCCGTGTCAGCAGAACTGCCTGCATGAATTGACTTCTGTGCATCTGATTTGCAAGCTCCTGTTCTTCCACGTTTTATCGTGTCATTCTGTAATTACAGAGACGTAAGTACTGGGAGCCCAAGGACCGGGACGGTGGGTTTTAAAATGAGTTCATATTTTGTCTTGTTCTGCAGTGCAGAGACAGGCACCCATACACGTCCAAATGCGGACGGTGGGTTTTAAAATGAGTTCATATTGTGTCTTGTTCTGCAATGCAGAGACAGGCACCCGCACACGTACAAATGTACGTCCACAAAAATGTTCAAGGCTGCCAGAAGGACACTGCAAAACCAACTCAAACTGTGCCACGCGGAAAATACTGCTATCGGTGTTAAATATGACTTTGCTTTTCTGGGAACGCAATGATACAGAACCCATCGTGGCATTAGCAACATCACTCCCGTTATTTATACCACAAAACCGAGGTACCAAAAGGTTCCCCAGGCTCACGCAGCAGACGTGGCTCGCGCGTTCCTATTCAAAGCGTTACTTTCCTGGCTAGCACCTTAAGGGCTTTCAGTGGGACTCAGAAACCTATGCATCCTTAAAGAAATAGGTACTGCAAAGACAGGGAGGCTAAATCCCATCTCTTATTTCAGCAGGCGAGCTCCTTAGGCCCAGGTCTTCAGGCTAGCGCGATAGCCACGCTGTCCCCCCACGGCGGCTGGCAGGGCCCGCCGGTCCGCAGGTGCCCAGGGCACAACGACGCCGAACAAACCCTCTGCTGCTTCCCTCCAGGTGCAAATCCCCACGGTGGGGACGGGCCGGCGAGGAGCCCCGACAGGGTCCTTCCTCCGCGAGGAGATGTGCAGCATCCCAGGCACTCCTTCCAGTGGGGACGAGGAGCCAAGGGCTCCTGTGGTCGCTCTCGCGCAGGTTGCTCGCCCTGCTGTGGAAGTTGAAATGCCCACAGGTTTCCATTGAACGGGTACCTGTCGATAAAAGGT
>NW_009605556.1:0-224 GCF_000690535.1 Cariama cristata | reverse complement strand
TCCCACCCCGAGACCAGACCCCCCACCCCGCAGCTCCAGGGCAGCCATGACCTCCCGTGATTCAGCCGCAGTGGCCTTCTCCGTGGCTTGTTCCCCCCTACGGCAGCTCAGATGATGTTTAAGAGCACGGGGCAGAATCTCGCTATCCGAGATAACCTCCACCTTTCAGCGGCCCAAGGCAGGAGCAGGGCAGTGTTTGCTCAGTCCCTGCCCACAACAGCTGT
>NW_009605555.1:22175-27966 GCF_000690535.1 Cariama cristata | reverse complement strand
GGCTGTGAACTGTCACAGGAATGCAGGGAAACAAATAAATAATCATAAAAGAAATGTTGAATTCTGAGGAGGGGCACTGAGCAGGTAGAAGAGGAAACAGACTATGGATGCCTTCTCGTCCGCCTCTATAATGCGCACACACGCACTGTCTGTCTATCCAGCTGTCTAATTAACCACTGCTCCGTCGACCTATCTACCTATGTATCTATTTTTTTCAGAATACTTACTTATTTTTTATCACCTTTCTATTTTGTTCTACTGTATTTCGACTGGTCCTATAAAGTTTAGAGAGGGAGTTGTGACCTTTTCCAATGTGCTACAATTAATTTTTACTTCAGACTTATAATGAACTACTATTATCCATCACATGCAGATCACTGCCTTATAGTAATAAATCATGCCTCACTGTATCACCAGCTGCACTAAAGGTTAGACAAGCCATCCCCTTCAGAGCGTTCAGACATGCTTGCTATATTTTTTTTAAGTGCAGGCAGCTTGTTATCCATAACAGCGTGTGGAATTGGAGCAGAAAGGGTCCGCTTGGAGCAGCTAGCTGGAGCATGTCATGCCATAAAGCTGTACTCGGGAGTAATATACTTTTAGTGTATTCTTAATTGTGCTGCTTTTTTTCAAAAGATAACTGCTAAGCTGAGCTCTGTTCCGGGGAGATCATAGTGACAACAGAGCTGTGACAAACTCCACAGGCAGTGCAGACCCCGCTGCCGTGGAGCAGGACCCCTCCTCACAGCTGGAGGCCTGGGGCTGGTGCCCCCTGCCCCAGGGCATTGCCCTCTGCTCATCTTCCCCTCCCTCCCTGCGGCAGGCATCCACCCACAGATACCCGCCCTGTGAAATCCCCCGCCATCCCATGCCATGCTTGGCTCTGGCTCCCCGTGCCCCTCCACCATGTCTCTGGTCTAGGGGCTGTGTCAGCTGAGATGGATGCTGCTCACTGTGGATGTTGCCCACTACAGATGTTGCCCACCACAGATGCTGCCCACTGCAGATGCTGCCCACCACATATGTTGCCCATCATGGATGCTGCCCACCATGGACGCTGCCTGCCAGGATCCCGGTTTCCTTAGCAATGACGATTGTGGGGAAACTGCAGGATCCTTCCCTCTCCTGGGAGGATTTCCCTTGCCTCATGCATCATGGCGAACAGACTGAGATGCAAAGTCTCCAGTTCAAATGCAATGTGACACAACCTAATGGAGTAAATACAGGTACAACAGGCACTTAAGGTGCTCATAAACTATGTATTGTTTCTTTTTGGATTGCACTGATGTTACTGCAGATACTGTATGAAGTCTGAAATAGGATCGCAGCAACTTCACTGCTCCCTTTCCCAGCTCCTTTTACTGAGGGGGAAATTACTTGGCTGACATGCTGCATCCCCATCTTTTAAATGTATTTATTGTTCTATAACATTTCATACACTTCATATGCGTTCAGGAGAGCAATTCAATATACCTGCCAGAAATGAGAGACACATCCAGCACGCAGGAGCAAGAGAAGATAGTCAAAGCCCAGTGGAGCTGCGGTGCTCGGTGATACAGTGGCAGGGCTGGGCATGGACGGAGCACCCTGGCTTTGCAAGGACAAACCCTACACCCAGACCGGACGGCTTTGTCCCCCTTGCCGTGCCGGCTGCCCTCATCCCTGCTGCTTCTGGCAGAGCTTGAGCAGAGGCGGGTCGGGCTCTCCTCTCCATCACATCCCGTTGGCCCCAGGATCACAACCTCATGCACGGAGCTCCAGGGGTTCACAGCATCACAGCGGCTGCAGCTGGAGGGGACAGGCAGTTCCTGCCCGCAGCGGGATGGTGGGAGGCGGGAGAGGCTGAGGGTGTTATTAATGGCATTAGTTACTAGTCAATAACACCTTTTTGCTCTGCAAGGTGCAGGACCCAGCACTCAGCCCTGGTCTGCCCCCATTAAGATTTAGTGACAAGTACAGAAACAGCTTAAAGTATTGAAATAGAAATTGCTGGTGTAACAGGAGATTTAATGTTAAAATGTTTCAATAAAATAAACCCTTAAAAGCTCCCATTACTTCACAATTGCCCTGCAGATCCTTGTTAACTTTCTATATATACTACCAAGGAGCCTCACGGTCAGCAGCCAGAGTGCAAGGGACGCTAATGAGAATATCAGGGACAAGAGGGACCCACGTGGCTGCGCGCACCGAGCTGCCGCTGCCAGCTAAAGCTTCCAGCTCTTAGCAGCTCACAGGGCACAGTGGCATCGGTCTTCAGTCCCTGCCGGTGGGAACAGGGGGAACCAGCCCAACAAACCCCTCTCCCCATGCCCTGACCCTGTAGTTGTTTGCCAGCACCGCTCTCCCGAGCACCGCATCTCCCAGGGATGGGAGAGTGGTGATGTTTTCGGGACCAAACCTGGGGTGTTCTTGCAGCTTAACCGGAGAAGAAGGATGCTCCAGCATGTCTGCAAGCTGAATCAGCCCCTCTCCGGTGTGGGCATGGCAGCCAGGACACGTGGTGTTTGGGAAGGATCCCAAGGCTGCAGTCAGGCCAGGCAGAGTCAGTTCAGCAAAGCCTCCTGATCTCCCTAGTCGTTAGCATGCGAGTGGGTTCCTCAGGTGACGCTGCCTATTCCTGTTACCATCCCCGGCACCAGAGCCAAGAATGAGAGGTTTGATCGTTCATCTCATCTGCAAAGGCAGCAGTCAGTGCCACAACTCTGCGTCACCCCTCTGCTCCCATCGTCCTGCAGCCAGGCAGCTCCTCGGCACAAGACCCCCGCCGGAGGGGACACTGGCTGCCAGCCCTGTGCTGTGCCAGACCCGCATCCCGGTAAGGATTTGGCCCATCCTACCTCTCCTGCAGCCCCTGTGTCCCAGGGAGCCGGGGCAGTGCCTGCCCGTGGGTTACTTGTGCCCGGCTGTGGGGTGGGAGCACCGTGGCAAAGGGTGCATCACAGGGATGCCCAGGCGTGATCCCAGTGGGAACATCACCAGGGCAGGACTGGCTGGGCTGGACTGGGCTTTGCGAGCACTGGGGAGCCCGGTCGGTGCCCAGGCGATGCTTGTGCATGCGTGCATGTGTGTGCATGTGTCCATTTTTTTGGCACAAAGTACACGCTGTGCAGTTCTGTGAGGCTTAAAGTAGACATTGCCTTTAAACACGCTAAAGCGCACTGTTTAATTTGAATGAAATGCACTAAATAGCATGGTGTCAGGTGTAATTACATGTTACCAGCAGTGTGCCAGAAGTAAGTTGCTAACACATTGGCATGGTTACTGTACACTTGGGTGAATTTCAAATACAGTTTTGTTAGTACTGGATCTAAGGGAAAGAAGCCAAGTCTGACTATTGAAGAAAACAAGTGGATGTGCTGTAGACTCATTATTCATCTCTGCTCCTGTAGCTCTTGGATCGAATAACACGTTCCTCTTCCATTGTAACGGAGCCTGCTATCTCATCGCCTGCCTTCCCTCTCCCGCACCCCGGAGCCTCGCCGAGGGGCTGTGGGCACGGTGGAAGCGGGTGGCAGCAAACTGCCAGCGAGGGGCCGGTGCCACCCTGGCTCAGCAGCGCTTTGCTCTGCAGCGGGCAGGGAGACATCACCCTGGGGCTGAGCATCCCCACTCTGACGTTGTTTCCTCCCTCCTGCACCGCTGCTTTGGCTCTTCTCTCACGCAGAAAACAAGCCGCAGGTGGGTACAAGCCCATCGTGCCAGGAGCTAACTGTAATCCTTGGGAGGGACCCGAGCAAAACTCAGGGCTTGGATGCAATCTCTTGGTGCTCAGAGCCTGGGTCTCCGTCACTTTTTGCAAGGTTGAGCTGTGACTCAGTGGGTGCCAGAGATGGGAACAGAGTCAGGAGCTGCCCATGAGCATCCTTTACCATGAGCAAGCTCCGGTGGGCCCCGTGCTGCACTGCATCAGCCCTGAGGCTCCTGGTTCCCCTTCTCTGGGAAGTGCCAGCGGGCAACAGCCCTTTGGAGCCAGGGGCTGTTGGGCAACCAGCCACGCCGGGACTGCCCTTCAGGGCTGGTGTCGGGGACACCGAGGCAGAGGGACTCTGCTTTGCTCATCCATGGAGCCACTCCCAGCGTGGGACTGCAGCCGACCCCGGTTTCAACAGGTGCCGCGGTGCTTCCGGCTCCCGGCCGCCGCTCACGGCGCAGGCAAAGCTGCCATCTGGCTGGTTCTGGGACTCACATTAAAATGGAGCTATGGTTCCCTAAGTAAAATATTGATGAAGAAGGCCTGAAGCTAGGAATGAAGTAGCCTGACTGTATTTCCTTCGCATTTTTAATAGCTCTCTGCTTCATGCCAAGAAGACTAAAGTGTGTTATTTGGCTCTGGATGAAAATGATTTCAATTGGGTAGTGAGCCTGTCATTTGCATCTTGAATAAATAGGTTCTAACAAGAAGAGATCTGTTTAATGGAGAGATTTGGAGAATTCAGACTGAATCCTGCCTGACTTAAGGTCCTGAGACAATAATTGGGACGAGCAGACTAAAGCCGGGAGCTCTTCATGGGACTAGACAGCATATGAGGGTTTAAGTAGAAATTGAACCGTACAACTCTGTCAGTGCATCTGGAATTGGAAATGGGATGTTTATAGGCCTGGGAATTTGCACTCCCTGCACAAATTGTATATTGTGTATAATAAGCTGGCCTGACTTGTAATGAGTGTGGCTGGAAATTAAGAGACATCATGACACTTTGAGCAGAAAATTGCAGGCTTTCCCTGTTACGGCAGAGGCACCGGGTTAGCGGCACCGTATCACTCACACCACAGGCAAAAGGCAGAGCCGGGTGGGATCCTGATGGGAAGGAAGCACTTTCAGGGGCTCCACGCTGCCTTGGGAGCACACGTCCCCCCTCTCGGGATGGGGACCCTCCTGGGAGCAGCTCCAGCACTTCTCAGAGAAGCCCCCGCTCTCGTGGTGCTGGCACTGGCAACCCCTGTGCCACCCCTGGACTTGCCGGGGTCCCCAAATGATGACGCTGTGAGGGGCAGGGGACTGGGTGCTGCTCTTCCTCCTCCCTCGTGGCCGTGGCCAAGGAGCTTGAGGCCGAGTGGGAGCAAAAAGGAGAAACAGGCATAGTTGGAAATGGAGACCTTTGGCTCCCAGGTGAAATTCAGGGACACGGACTTCAGAAGGGTGGGGGTTCCCATGGTAGCTCCCAGTGCCGGTGATTTGGTGGGTGGTGTGTCCTGGCCCTGAGCAAAGCAATGCTGCGCAGAGCTGTGCCGGTGGAGAGCCAGCTCTGCCGGGAGGAGAGCTGCGTTACAGGACTACAGCTCCCACAAGGCATCGTGGCAGCAAAGCCCTTTCAAAATACTTCCATTTTTGGCTATAATATTTTGACTTGGCAGAACTGTGGTTTTCAGTTAAAAGTGAAGATTTTTAAGAGCAAACTGATGCTATTTGTAAATAAAAGAGTAAAAAAATCCTCTGTTAGAAACCGATAGGTGCAATAATTTTCAGTGGCTCCAAAACAAATCAAAGTCCTGCTCAAATTGTTGCAGATTGATGAGGCAGGATGGGCATAAGTAGGAAAAGGAGAGCCAAGAGACTTTATTTTTTAAGCCCGTTTTAAAGCAATGTGTACTGATGATGGACCCGTCGGAGCTGGAGCCTGCTGGCTGTGCAGGGCTGGGTGCTGCCATGGATGGGCTGGGTGCTGCTGTGGCTGTGCTGGGTGCTGCCGTGGTTGCACTGGGTGTTATCATGGCTGTGCTGGGTGCTGCCGTGGCTGCGCTGGGTGCTATCGTGGCTGTGCTGGGTCCTGCCGTGGCTGTGCTGGGTGCT
>NW_009605555.1:20606-22089 GCF_000690535.1 Cariama cristata | reverse complement strand
CTGTGCTGGTTGCTTCCGTGGCTGGGCTGGGTGCTGCTGTGGCTGTGCTGGGTGCTGCTGTGGCTGTGCTGGGTGCTGCCACAGCTCCCAAGTGCTGCCATTCTCCACAGCTGACTGCGGCAGCGCAGAGAACAGCTCCGGAGATGTTACGCTCACCCTGTCAATGTGTACTTGGGGAGTCCTTAATCCACGGGTCGCTGACGTGATAAACAATAATGTCTCTTTTGGAGCTGTTACGACTTATCATGTTAATGGGCACTTAGGGAGTCTTTAATTGGTGATTTGTGCATGCACTGTCACAAAATTTTAAAACACATTTACCATCATTTCTGGGGTGTTTTAGAAGCACCAGTTCACTACTCTGAGAGATGAACAAGCAAACTCACCTAAAGTCACCCGCCCCACCTGCTCGACTGCTGCTTCAGGCTCCGTCTCGCAGAGAAAGGGCTGTTGCTGCCTTTATAAAACCTATGAAGAATCAGGTCGAGAAGGTAGCGGCACCAAGAAGTTCCTCTTGGCTCCCCCCTCCCACGGTGCCCTGGCAGGGAGCCTGGTGGGTCCCTGGGGAAGGCTCGCTCACCACAATTTGCCTCTCCGGCAGCAAACTGGTCCTGCCAGGGATTCACCGCCCGGGCTGCGGCACAGCCGGGTGTCAGGAGCAGAGATTAAAAAGTAATAATGCTGTGAGCTCTACAAACATCCATCCCAAAGACCTATCTTCTTCCGTCTAATATTTGGGTTTGAACAGCAGAATAAAGAAATCTTCCTTACTACCAGAATGAAATTATTTCTGCTCTGCCCCATCCAGGTGAAAAATGCATGGCTGAGTTACTGAGTTACTGGTCTAGCTCTGGGATAACTGGGTGAACTGAGCAGCCTGAAGCAAAGAGGAGGTCAGAACTGAGAGTTCACCTTCAAGAGCAGGTTGCCCTCACGGAGACGTTCACCCTGCAGACACCAGACCCCACTCCGAGGTCCCTGGATGGGGTCTGTCTGCACCCATGCACAGGCTGCGGGGACACCTGCCAGCAAAATGCCCAGGGACCGCAGGGTGCTCCTGAGCTCCTCGCCGGGGTGGTGAGCTCCGGTGCCAGGAGAAGCCGTCATTAACGACATCTGCCCTTGCTGTGAAGTTCTTCTTCATTAGGAATAAAGCGTGTCAATGCATAATTAAAATTCTGCATATTTTTGAAAGAGTGCTTTCTAAATACAGCTTCAGTCATCTGCAGCGATTAATCCAATCAGCCCAGTGCACTCGCTGTCTTCAGGTGAGTTCATCTCTCGCTTTTCCCCTCTCTATTTTTTTCCCTAACTCTCCTCCCAGCCTTGCTGGTAACAGGAGTGGATTGAGCCAGAGGACTTTAACTGATGAAGTTACCATAGCAATGCTATTCGTCACTGCTTTGCCATTTCCAGTTCTGCCTACAGCAGATCATATTCTGCTTTCTGTTTATCCGAGGACCTGACTGCGAGCAGTCCCAGC
>NW_009605555.1:19826-20575 GCF_000690535.1 Cariama cristata | reverse complement strand
CCCCCCCCAGCCCCGGCCGCCTCCCCCGAGAGCCACCGGCAGGCAGCGAGCGCAGCGGAGCTGGAACGGGCACTGTCTCACCGGGGGCACCGGGCACCGGCCCCCCGGGAGCACATCCCGGCGCTCTCTAACCCTGCTCCCCGGAGGGCTCGGGAAAGGGCAGATGCCACATTTCATAAACCCTGCAAGGAAAAGCAAAATGCAGAACAAAAGAATAACGCTGGATGCTGCTCGGTACCTACCATCAACCAGTGAGAGCCCTAAGTTAATTAAGATCCAGAATGGCGCGCTCTTGCAATTCTGTCTTCCCCTCAGCACCCTCGGGGAGATGTCGCACTGGAAGATGCAGAAACCCGGTTCCCAGTGGCCCGAAGGAGCCCAGAAACTGGTGTGACTGGTCACCGCGTGTCCTTGGTAGATTTGGCAATGGGGTGGTGCGATCCTGTTCACCTGGGGAGGGTGCAGATCCCCTGTGGGGACCGTGTCCCTGCCGTCCCCAACCGCCTGGTGCTCGGGCAGTGACCCTGCTGGGGTCCCTCTGGGGAGCTGGTCCCAGGGCATCGCCCTTTGTCCCCGACCCCTCTGGCAGTGTGGGGAGGGGGGCACTCAGGAACACAGACACGTCTCTGAGGTGTCCCTCAGACATGTTGCTGTATTCGTCACATGGAGCAAGTGCCCAGTTGTATGAGATGAAAATGAACACGGGGCTTCCAGAGGATGCTGAGCGTTGGTTATTGTTCTGCCAGTGT
>NW_009605555.1:17578-19795 GCF_000690535.1 Cariama cristata | reverse complement strand
AAGAGCATGATAGAGTCTGAAAAATTCATTGAAATGTTGGGTTCCAGCCAGAGAGAAAACATCGCTGAATGGCAACATAAAAGGAAATTGTCCCATAACATTCAGAGAGCACTTCAGTATTTGTCCTCTTTATTTTAAAGCGTCGAGGATCTTTGGGAAACACTCTGGAATAGGACTTTTATAGATGGTCTAAATTAAACTTCACTTAATATTATAAGCAATAAATCCTCATTGTCAGGTTTTGTTTAGCGGGTATAAAAATGATTGGTAGGTGCTGTAGCTTTTTCCTGGGACTGGAAGATCAGTGTTTTTACTGTATAGCTTTGTCCTCAGCGTGTGAGAAGGAGAGACCTCCTCCCAGCCCCGGGCGCATCCCGATGAGGCTGTGCAGGCAGCTGCCCGTCATGCAGCTTATCTCCCACACTCCGCTCCTGCAAGGAAGACAGTCCAGGAGAGTCCTGTAGTTTGGGGACAGATGCATGTTTTTTACGTGATTCCAGGAGCTGGAGCTTTGAGGAAGCCATCAACTTCATTGAGGAAGACTCCAGGCAACCCATGGGTTTTGGAGGTTCTGAGGGGGCACAGGGAACTGATGGCTGGTATTAGGGGGTCTTTAACACATGGAGCAGCCCTGGCTGCCTCCTGGCCCAGACAGTGCAGGCAGAAATAGCAGGGAAATTACCTGGACACCACAGTCCAAGTGTACCCTGGCCTCTTTTTTTTTCAGCTGGTGTGAGGCAAGTAAAACAAATGAGGGCATTGAAATACGAAATACTTCTCCTTGCTTGAGCTTTCTGCAAACTGGTTGGACTGGAGTTAAGGAAATACATTAGGTCATTTTTTAATGTGGGTTTTGGTTTTTTTTTCCTAAACTCTGACAGTATCTCTAAGTTTAGCCACCTGTCCCTTGAGGTCACCAGTCCAGAAAACCCGAGTCCTTTGGCACTGGGAGTGAGCTGGTTCCTGTGGCTGTGCCGCTTGCTGGCGTGCACCGCCGGTCTCACCCATGGGTGCTGCCCAAAGCCCCAGCAGGCTGTGCCGGGAAGTGCCGCCTGCCTGCGTCTGGCACCCGGCGAGAGGAGGGAGCCTCTTTTTTTTTAGAGCCTGCACAGCAGCGTCTGCCGGCAGCTTTGAAAATGATAAAAACCAATTTAGTGCCATTTATGATGGAGGAATAAGAGAAATCATATAACAATTACTTACAGGAGATTTACCCCGCTCTATATATTTAGGCTGAACGTGGCATTTCCAGTGACGTCCCAGCTGTGCTCCTGGGCCAAGCCATTGCATTGGGGATGCAATTTCAGAAGAGATCTTTAGGTGCAAATTGATTTTGCTATGAATATTTATGCAGCGTGCGAGGCTGCACGTGTGCTAAAGGGGGAAATGTGGGGCTCGGCATGGGATGTTGGAGCAGCCGCCTGCCCTCCTTTTGCCTGGAATAATAATTGGAATATTTATAACCTTCCCATGGATGAAATGCCTGCAGGGAAGGGGTATTCCTGGCACGGCCGGGCTGCCGGAGGCTGCCGGGGTGGGATGCCGGGCGACAGCGGGGCTTGCCCTGCAGCTGATTTGGAATGCGCACAGCATCCCTGCGCGGTGCGGTCCCCGGCAAGAAACTCAGGAAAGACAAGAAAAATGAAGGCAGGCGCAATCTCATTTTCTGAGGGCTGCAAGTCAGCCAGGAAATGGCTATTATTCCATCGACACTGTCGGTATTAAGTTATTTCCTTCACTAAATACGAGAATGTTCATGAATATCTATTGAGTTCCAGGTACTGGCGTCTCCCAGCACTGCGGCTCACTGATTGTAGCTTTATATTCCTCCGACAACACACCTCAATCTCACATTGAAGTGAAAGACAATAGTATTTTAAATTGGTTAATAAATCTCTAGATTGATGCTCCTGGAAGGCCCAAGAACTTCATCTCTATTACACGAATAAAAGTGATAACATTTTAACCACTGAAGTGCTAGGAATTTGGGAAGCTCCTTCCCGATGCCCTTCAGGACAGCTGCATCCCTGCGCCGGGAACGCATGTCAGGTGCGGCCGCCACGGGCTCTGCCTTTGGGGGGAAAAGTGTTTGTTTTTCAATAAATTAATCCCATCCGGGCAGAACGAGGTGATTGCGCTATCTTGGCTCCTTTTTCCTTGCTCAAGCCTCCACTCGGGCCCATATAAGGAGTGGAAAATTCCCTTTTAACACACAAA
>NW_009605555.1:15034-17547 GCF_000690535.1 Cariama cristata | reverse complement strand
ATGGAAGCGGTTCACCTCACCCGTTGTGGTCGTGGCCCTGCTCGGAGCCTTATTTGGCTCTGGGGATCCCTCTGCACCTCATCCCAGCCCCGGCATCCTCCTTACACCCTTCCCAGGTGCAAGCAAGTGGGGTGTCGGAGGGAAAAATGCATTTATATCCCTGGGCATCACCCCCAGCCTCGAGGCAATGCCCACCCAATGCTGCACGAGTCCCATGCATGCTGTGCCAGGCTGTGCCTGGCTGCAGCACACACACCCCTTGGTGAGGTCCCGGCTGGCTGCACCCCTGTCCAGCCCCACTGCTCCCCAGCCCTATTTTTCCCCAGGGCTGGTTCGTGCATCCTCCCACCATGCACCGACCCGGGCTGAGCTGCACCGGTGCTGCAGGTGAAATGTCAGTGGGCAATTTTCTGCTCCTCTCCTCCTCAAGATCTCCTTTTGTTCATGTGCTGGGAAGCGGAGCGCGATCCCTGCCTGCCCCAGGTACCAGCCTGCATGGCTAGGCTGGAAGTTGCAGGATGTGGCCCCTCGCAGTGGTGCCGGTGCCAGGCAGTGCACAGCCCCGGTGAGCATGGCGTGACCAGCACTGCCCCTTATTTGTAGCGGTGCCTGTGCTTGGCACCACTGATGCCACTGCTAAATAGGATTTGGAAGAAATACAGTCCTCTTACTTCTATGAATTCTTATAAATTATAGGGAAATGAGAATATTTTAATATAAACCAGAGTATTTCAAGTACAAAGAGCTGTTCTGAAAATGTATTGAATATTTTTTCACTGATGTTTAGTGTCTGTAAGATTCCTCAGGGAGTTTACAACAAGTGGAATACTTAAGGATATAGTGCCATAGGTTCTTTCAGTATTTTCTTTTCAAGGAAAGTAACCTCTGAATTATCTAGGAAGTACATGAACAACATGAAAGGAAGATTATGCACAGAAAGAAAAAAATATGCAGAGAATTCAATTATGCAAAAAAAAGTGATGTGCTTTGCTTAATTCCCCAAACACATCCCCGCACTGTAGTCAAGACAGCAGAACTGAATGCATGCAGACAAGGTTTCCAGGTCACCCTCCTTGGCTCTTTCTGATCATTTCTTGTCACCATTGCTTCTGTATTGTAGGGTGCTTTGCAAGCGTTAGAATAGCAGGGTTCATTTATGTCTTTCTCCTGTGCTGTGCTGGGGCAGGGGACCCAGCGGGACCCAATTCTGGAGAGAATCATGGTGGAAAATCCCACCATTTCTGGTGGCTCGGACCACCTCTGGCTCTGGGGTTACAGGGCAGCTTGGGTCACGGCCCCTCAGAGCAGAAGGGAGATGCTGGAGATTCCCTGTCCAGCTACACTCTCCTTATTTTCTGCAGACACACATTTCCCAAAACCATCATGACCAGTTTGGCTTCTTAAAGGCATTATTTACCATAGAGCCAACGTAACGCTTGCCCTTCAGCCTGTAGTGCATCCATCCCTGGCTGTGCACCCTCCTGGCAGCTGAAATGGGGGCAATGCCCCGTGACGCAGCTGATCAGCTGGCTCCAACTTTTGGAGATCCCCCTACACCTGACTGCCCTCTCTGCCCTTGGCCTTTGCACGATGCGCTGTGCAATACTGTAGGATGCAAACTGTGCCACTGTACAATGCAATGCAAACTGTGCAACTGATGCAACACTTTGCACGATGCAAGCTGTGCCACTGTAACTATCGCCAATTTGCCTTCAGTTTTTCTTAACCTGGAAACATCCAAGAAGGTTGTTGCAATGCTGCAAGCTGGGTGGACTTGCGTGGAGCATCACCTCAATGGGAGCCTGGACCCCCAAAGGGTGTGGGCAGCGTACAGCGTAGCTGGCTCTGGGTGTCTCAGTCCCCATGGCCAGATCCAGCCCTCTCAGCCCCCTTCTTGCAGCTGGGTCTGTTTGCAAAGGAAAAAAAATATCAATATCTTTCTGCCCAAGCAGCTCAGCGTGACTGCCAGCAGCGGCGGTGGGGCACTGGCTGGGAAGACCAGGGAGGCTCGGTCGCAGAAGCACGGGCACAACACGGGCGGGAAGCACCCGAGTGGGTGGGAAGCAGCCGGAGCCCTGGGCAGGGGTGATGGGTGGGGGTTCCACTCCTTATTTACATGTGCTTTGTCCAGGCTTGCTGTGGGGTCCAGGGTCAGAGGCGAAAGGCAGGGAGAAGGCGAAGCTGAGCTTTACAAAAGCATCTGAGCACATTAAGAGCCCAATTCTTGTTGCTCTAAAGAAGAAAGAATGGGACAATTTAGGTGTCCAGCCTGAATGAACAAACGTTTCCTTTCAGATGAAAAAGAGCTTGCTCTGAACCTTTCCATCACATCACCCCAGCCTGCTCTCCCCAGCCACCACTAACCCTTGGTGCCCACGAGCACCCATCAGCCCACTCACACCTCCATAAGGGCTTTCTCTGCCAACTTCATCCTCCGCATCCTATGCCAATGGAGGGACTCCGGTGGGTCCTCACCGCCCCGGTGGGGGACGAGCCCCAGGAAACACCTACTG